>NW_010538199.1:0-52000 GCF_000687285.1 Phaethon lepturus | reverse complement strand
GAAGAGCTTCAAGTGCATGAGTATTCTCCTCTGGTGCTTACGCATTCTTCGATTGAATTTCAGAGCCCCATTCCATCTCTAAGAATTTTTCAACCTTTCCCAAAGGTCTTTTTCTATGCTGAAATCCATGCGCAGGCTGAACACAGAGAAAATGAAAAACTCATATATGCTGCAGAGGCAAATACTAAGATTTTTTTGCCAATATTTAAAAGACACCAAAAAACATCCAAGGAAAACATTCAGTGTTGTTATATCTGCAGCACCGCCAACAGCTACACTAAAGATCCTTTAGAAAGGGCCAATGAAAAAGCAATTTACAGCTTCCAAAAGACTGGATTTATGAATGTTTAGTCCTGTGCCTAGGATGAAGAAACAGGTCTTGGAGAAAATTGAGCCATTTTAGCTTTTGTTAAAAGCAAATCAGCAAAGAAAAAACACCACAACAAAAAAAAGAACAGTAGAAGTGTTGAATTCTTGTTGAATTAAAGATGGAGGTTCATCAGAAAAATGTCAGCCACTAACAGTATCTTTATATGCATAGGATCTAGGGTAACCCGAATTATGTAAATCAAAGTACACTTACTGATTTATTAAAAATACTTACATTCTTCATCAACAGTCTCAGCTTTTCAATGTCTTTCATCTCTACAAGTTCCTTCAAAGTTAAGGTTCGATCACCGTCTGTCTCATAAACTACTGTCTCAAGAGTGATCAGATTGTCACAAAGCACCTGCAGACCAGGAATATTCCTCTCCATGCCAAGACGAACAAGGGACAGCGCACAGTCCACCTGAAAAATCATAAAAACCCCTGCTGTACAACTGTTTGCCAAAAAACAACTTCAAGTCCAATCTGTGTCCCATTTGTGTGTCTATTTTCTCTCCCTGTTCCTTTTACTTAATAGGGAATTCTTGGTTCCTAGAAGTTTTTGTGGCCTTTATGTTCCCAAGTGGAATAGACCAAATAAAATGCTTAATCTTAGCGGATGATGTAATTATAGGTCTTTTGACCCAGATGCATCTATTGATGCATGTAAACTAGGAGAATGCTATTTTTTATTTCTTCTGGAGATCACACACAGAGATACATCACCTCATCTAACTGCATAGAATATAAAGGATTGCTTTAAACTATGATAATCAGTTATGCATACCTCTGCATGTAACATGACTTTTCTAGCTGACCATTAATTAATTATTTTAATTGTTGTATTTTATTTCACCAAAGATGATGACAGCCTTTTTCCCTGATGACTGAAAATACCTTTACATGAAAGATTCGGTTTCAATTTCAAAGAATGCAATATTGGCTGTACGTATTCAGTGAGGCAGACATAAGTCTGGAAGAGTAGAACGCAATTTCATTTATATGTTAGTAATTTAATTGATCCTTGGAAGTTGCTTTTATTTCCATACCCACTGATAGGCTGTTAAGATCACAGGGAACTATGATTAAAGAGCCTTGGAGGACTGCAAACTTGAAGAATGAAAGAGCTCGCCCATCAGAACTAACTCATAGTGTTACTTCCAGTCAACCTCCTTTTCATGCAGCTAAATTGGCTTGAGAAGCAATAAAATACCGGAGCACATCAGTGATGAGTTCTATTCTTACTTGAAATGCTTATCTCTACCACATAGAGCTTCAAATGTTTTTAAAATATGAAGAAAATAAAGCAAAAATAAGTTGTGTGGTAGTCCCACAAAGACACAATAAACCCACCAGGAAGACGTCATGACAGTATTAAATATTGCTGTATGAATAACATGTGTGACTGCCACATATCGATTTATACGGCACAGTGTCATACGACAGATAATAAAACATGTTTCCTGATACCCTGTGCACAACATTCCCTCCCTTAGCTACAAACATAAAATGTAATGGTAAACATTTGTCATGGACTACACAAGCGCTACTCTCTGCTACGGCAAGCCAAGTGAAAGGGAATCTACTGGCTTCCTATTCACTCCTACAGGTCAGTTATTTGGCTGAGTAAACTTTAGAGCAAGCATAAGTACACTGCAAAAGGAAAACCAAATACATCAAAAGCCATAACGAATATTGAGACACAGTGCATATTACTGAGGGAAAAGTGTCTCATCAATACGTATTAAGACAGGATTCTGTTGAAGAAGGCTGATCAGCCCGAGTCGGCCCCCATCATTTCCTCACTGCTATTCTCACCTGCATCGCATATTTTTCAATTTCCTGTGCTCTGCTCAAATACCAATCAGTAACGAGATCTACTGAAAGGTCAGTAGTCCTGTACTTCAGTAACTCACGTTGCTTTTCATACAGAAATTCGCCCTCATCTTGTAAAGCTGGTTCAACAATCATCCTTTAAAAAAAAGTAAGTACATGTTTAAGTATACATTTGCTTACATTTTTTTTCACTTAGCCTTTTTCTTAAAACTTCTGGTTGTTCTGAAAGAAAATGGTACAACCAGGCTACCATTACACCAATAATTACATGAGAGTCAAATGCCAATCATAGTAAGTGCTAATTTTTGTCAGCAAAGTAACTAGTAAAAGGTTCCAAAAAGGAGATAGATCATGAAAGAAAGAATCCTCCCTACTAAAGACAGAGCTGTGCCCAAACTCTGCTTTCCATCTGTTCCTCACACAGCGAGTGATCACAGTTTTGTGATCCATTAATGCTGCTATGGTAGTGTTATGGTTGACAAGTAATGCGGCAGAAGGAAGAAAAAAAAAAAAAAAAAAAAAATCAGGATTTCCAACAGCAACCTCCCCCCAGCTCACATGCATTTGTGAATGCTGCTCATCACATAATCACACTGAACATAACGCTGTAAAGAGTGTTTGCTCAGTCTCACTGAGAGCCGAAAACACAAGTTAGTGTGCACAAAAATAAGAAGCGAGTCTTACTGCATATTACCCACATTTTAAGAATTAGTAAATAAATTCTTTATCTGAAAAGTACATAAATATAAAAAAACATTTTGCTTTTTCTATATACTTACCTGCATTCTGCTTTTTCACACCAGTCTTCTTCACGATGTTTCTGCTCATTCCAAGGAATAATTTTCAGCATCCCTTGCTTGTAACTGGTATAACAAGAGAAAAGCTTTACACAATTTTTTTTTTTTAAATTGTGATGGCTTTCTATTAATGGAATACGAAGCATATGCAAGTATTTCAATTAATTCATAATAAGCATGTCATTCAATTACAGTATAAATTCTTTAATATTTATCACTTCTTAATGAAGCTATACAACTGTGATTTTGCCTGTAGGATATTATCTGTACAAACACATATTCTGAATATACCATTAAAGATCCACTAAAACAAAAATTAGTACTTTCTTACTGACCATACCTTTAAAAACAAAAAAAAGGAGGGGGTCGGGGGACCCACTACATGCTTTAAGAATTTTTATCGTTTCACAGTAAGTATTCTGACTTCATATGCTGTCACGGAAGACTGAAATGAGTAAAAGCCTGTGATCTTCACAGCTTAAAAAAATATCGTTTTTCACATTTTAGCACAAATCCTTGTACTGAGCCAAAACAAGATATGCCCTGCTGTACTAATCTTTTCAATTAAGTTTAATGTGGTTTTCTGACTACAAACTTCCACAGTGAAACAGCCTCTAAATATTGAGTTTGAAATGAAAGAAAAAAAAAAAAATCTGTTTAAGATGCAGATTAAGACTACCATGGGCTATTACTTGAATGATTAGTTATGGATCACTCTTGTAGGCTAGTTGTTTAAGCAGCATAAAACCACATCAAGCTTCCAATTCCACACAATTCCAACACGCAAACCAATTTCACAATATAGTAAGAGTCAAAACAACAAACTAAAAATCAGTAGCTGCATCTCATTTAGCAACAGCCATTAAATACATTCAACAAAGCAAGGCACGTCCATACTAACTGCCCTGTACACATCCACATTTCTCCCGGGACAGCCATCCCTCCTTTCTGTGCACTAACAATAATACCCCATGGCTTATCATTGTAATTCCAACCCTCCACATGAAACATGCAAGTAGAAATCCAGCAATCAATTGGCAGAGATAGATTTGCAAGCTATAAAAGGTAAAAGAAAGCAGGTGAGAAGATGGAAAACCGCTAATTTCTGTGGCTCAGCTATAGTAACATCTGCATTCAATTCCAGTGCTGTTGGGCAAACACTCCCCAATTATCTTTATAATTAGGCACCAGGTAATAACATCACTGAAAAATAATTAATAAAGAAAACTCCAAATTAAGATTTATGGTATAAGCATCAGGAATAAAGTCACCTCCTGATTTTGGGAAGATTCATCATCAGCCCATGTGGGGGACTGGGGGGGATGTTTTTTTGTTTAAATCTTAGATAACATAGTTTATCAATTAATTGCAAATAACAACATTTAAAACTGGGCTCAAACTAAATTAATAAGGTCACATTTTATATGTCATACATGAGGATGTATTTGTGTAAGTGAAAAAGTTCTGTTTATCAGTTGAAACATCAAATAACAGAAAAGCCAAAGTACGATTTACAATCCCTTCCAAAATATAAAATTAAGACAGTATTATCATGTCTTTATGTTACAATTAATAATGCTCTCCTTTTCTATGTTCTATTAAATATAAAAGGAAATCAGACAAAATTTTATTGCCCAAGAATTTCTTTCCATAGCAAAAATTTTCCCTCCACCTCCCAGTAGGCTTAAGAAGATATTGGGGGGGGGTTGTTTTGTTTCGTTTCTCTGGGTTTTGTCTTGGTTGGGGGGAGTGTCCTTGGTTTGGTTTTCTTTTTCTTTCTCCTCCCCCATATTAACAGGCCTCCTTACCAGGGGCTTGAGGGAGAGAAAACAAGAGCTTTTATACAGCAGAGGACAGAGAAGGGTTTCATTCTAGAAGCTATTCAAGTCACATCTGCAAAACTGCAGCAGAACTAGCATGAGAAATACAGTAAAAGGAGATTTTCATGTAACAATTTCAATTTCACATTACAGCTTTTTTCCCCAATATTAGTTACACATACTAATATCTTAACTAGTGTTCTGCCTCCAAAATTGTTATGCTAAGATTTTGTTATTTTACTGTATTTAAAAAAAAAAAAAAACTCAAATACAGTATGGGCCTTTAAGACTTGACTTTCCCTCACCTCCAAAATCCATCAAGTGAGGAAGCAATGTGCAACTCTGCCTCCCTTACTCAACAGGATACAACAGAAAAAACTTGAAAAGTAGAGAGACAAGCAATGTGAACAACCGAAGGTAAGAAGTGACCATCCTTTCTCTGAAAACCAGAGCAGACTGAAGAACCCTAGAAGAAAGAAAACCACCAATATGCCAAGATTGATAAAGTTGTCCACTTTTTTGTTTCACTTAAATAGAAAATTGTTTCACTGTTTATACTTCCTACAAGCACTGATGAGAATAGGACCTCATTCAAAATAAACCACAGTAGATACTGTTTTACACCATATGTAGCTAAGCTGTTAACTACTTGCTGTGCAACACAGAAGATAAAAAAAGGTGTATTTGGATTCAGAAATAGGAAGAATTCTTGTAACAGAGTATCATGAAAGTCTGTTATGTCTAGAAAACATCTATTTCAGGAATATTTGAGCCATATATTATAGACACTTAAGCTTCAGGAAAATGTTGCAATGTTCCTATTTTTCGCTTTGGCAACTGCTGTTAGCCACTTGACTTCTGGCCAAAACTACCAAGAACAATCTCATGTTTCAGCACAAGATTTTGCAGGAATAAAACCTACAGTTGTCCAGCCACATCTATTCAAGAAGTACTATAAGCATACTATGAAAGTTTTTCATAAAAGGTTATTAACAGACCTCACCAAGAAATAATAAAGAGAAGATTTTTTCAGTTTGCAGGAAAGAATCATTATGCATTGCTATCTTGACTGGAAAATGTCTACTTCATCTTTTTTCCCTTCTCACAGCAGAAACAGTTAAATACTTTAAGACAGGTGTACAGACACGCCATGGAAAATTCTTTTTAAAGTATTTTCTGCTCTGGCTCAATTTTAAAAGTATTCAGGTTCACCATAGGAATAAGTTGAGAGAGAAATTTTTGGTTTTTGAAGCTCTCACCAAGAGTCAAGCTGCACTCAGTAACTATCTTCTCTAAATGCTTAAAGAAAACACCACACAAAAAAGATACAACTGTAAAATACCTGATCCTAGTAGAAATCAGCAATTCTGGAAAGTCAGTCTTATCAGACACGTTTCTGGCTAAGGTCATGAAAAACCAGCAAAACCCACACCACTCAGAACTGACCGATACCTTCATTCACCTCCTCAACAAGGCTAAAAAAATTCAGAACTCCCTCCTTCCCCTATATGACCACATCCAACTGTCCTTACTTTCGCTCCTCATTCTGAAGAGTTTAGAAAAACACTTTTTTCCAAGGATTGGAATAAATCAGTCTTGACTTTAAATCAGTCTCATCCTTTAGCAAAGGATGAGAGATCCCTGTACCCGAGTCCTTTATAAAGGCAAAGAAATTATTAAAATGATGTATCTACATCAACATTTATCACAAGGTTTTTTTGAAAGAGAGATACAGACACGAACACGTATATGCAAAGGGGTAGGGCTTCCATTTTTCTACCAAGCTTTTGCCTGCAACACGTGTGCAGCAAATCCAGCCGAACTGGGGCACATCAGAACCACAGCATATGCCCCGAGCACAATACACAAAGTCTAGCTGGGCTGGAGTGGTAAACGTAGCACGCACAGGTAGCTTGCCATATGTGCAACATACACTCTATGCTACTGCATCCACAATTCATTAGTGGCTCTGCTTCTGCTACGCAACTTCGGTTTTCTTCTAGCAACTGAAATCCCAGAGGCCGGAGGCAATAACGCAGATTTAGGCTGCACATACGTGGCAGGCGCTGACCCAAAACTCCAGACATGAGGACAGATCACTACTAGTCACTAAGGCAGGTGGCCTTCATTTCTAGCTAAAAGAAGCCATCAGCTGTGCCATACCATAACTCTACACAAATATTAGCTTGGGAGTTTCATTTTTTTTTTTTTCCCCCTGAGCCGCTGCTTCCCCCACCCACCCTTTCCACTTCTCTCTCTTCTTTTTAACAGTAGAATAAATACGATTGGAGCCCAGCAAACTGACAGGTTACAGAGGTATTCAGCTCCATTTCTTCAAAAAGAGCTGACTTTCCCTGCATTGATCTTTTCACTCTATTGTTTACATTGGCTTGTCAATTCTTCCCATTCTTTGCTTTGAGAAAGGATGTTCGTGCTATTGTAGTTTCTACATCCTACTAACTGCATTTATTCAAACCTGCAGATTATTTTTCTCTCCAAGGATAAGCTTTCAAAAAAAAGAAGGTCTAATTCAGCTTTAAGGTCAAAGTCCAATTCTTTCTATTGCCAATGGCAACTGTTTGTTGGGTTTTTTTTTTTTCCTTCAAGCATTTCATAGAGCGTGCGGGTCTCTGAGACTCATCTAGTTGAGTATTAGGAAATTTTTTTTAATTCTTCCCCCTTGTAAACTGGTACACATAAAATTCAGACTCCAAGGCATAGGGTAATTTGCCCCAACACATTTATGAAACAGTATCTTTTTGCTGAAAGACGGGCAGATTTTTAAGAGTAGGCTTCGAGTTTTTCTAAAAATATATTGGAAGTAGATGAATCGTTGCTTTGTCTTTTCTTTTACTTTAAATCAGCTCTCATTATCTGAAAAGATAATGTTATAAACACTAATTCTGCATATGAAAGCTTGTTACACACTGGAATAGTTCTGAATATGATGCATTTAAGTAAGACACCAAGTATTGATCTGTTAGAGATGAGAAAGCTATATACGAAAGATACTGAACTATAAAAATAAGGTAGTATTTCTATCAAATGGTTTTGTTATCCACTCAAAACGTTTCTGAAAATTGGAACCAAACACATTCTTATTACATTTATTTTTAAAATTATCTCAAATTTATATTTTGTGATAAGAGGAATATAAAATCCTGAACTTTCAAATATTCTTTTCCCCCTGCTGACACTTGTACACTTACCAGAATTCATGATTTCATATTTTGCTGTAGGTACACTGTAAATTATTTTAGAATTCACATTCAAATTAGCACTTCCATAATCCTACTACATACATATATGGAAGCATTAAAAGTAGGCTATATAGAATACCTATAGCTGTACATAATGCAGGATCTGCAAGGGAAGTTTTATAAAACATTCTTTTTTATTTTAATCCAGGAACTCATTTGTCCAAAGTCTGTCTTCTCAGACAGCGATGGGAAAATCAATGCCAGTTTCTGCAGCTCTGCAATTCTTACAGCTCTGAAACAGTTTTATTATGTCACAATTATTGTATCACTGAGGATGAAATATAACAACAAATGCATCCTAGATATGTAGTCTTAAACAGCTATGACATGTATTGCATTTTTCATACTGCATGAAAACATTGTTTTCTATCATTATAGTAGTTTAGTAGTGAATAAGCAAATGCAACTATATAACTGATTACATGTATTTTTAGGTTTCCAATTATTCAATGTACTACGTGATACAGAAGTGGGGGGCAGAGAGAGAAGCTCTTCTTTTTCCAGGAATATTCATAGGATGTGTGACAAATTAATCAAGACTGAAGTAGAGCTGGTGCCTAAAACAGAGTGCCAAAAACACCACATGTTTTGGGAAAACTGATCCACATAAACTAGTGGAAAAGGTATCCCAGCTGCTTTTGGCTGCCACAGTTAACTACCCTTCAGAATTCCTGCTGTGCGTATTGCGATGACAGGATGACAGGTCTTTTGAAGCAACTCCGCCACCAGAGGAAAAAAGTTAGGTCTGATTTTGCAAAACCAAATCAAACTCTGTTTTAAAAATGTGGTTATCCTTTAGTAGAATTTGGGGAGAGGGAAACTTTTTTTTTTCTCCTAAAACAACCTAGACTGAATAATCTAAACATCAGAAAAGTCAACCACACGACACAACCACACTTTAGAAGCTCGCTGCAGTTATTTTCTTGATGTATACAATCAAAATTGCAAGGCAATAACTTTGACAAAATCAAAATGTGCTGTTTTCAAGACAGAACTGAACTCTAAGTAAGATCAAAGCCATCTGCCACCATATAGTGAAAATACTCCTTCAAAACTGTACATTTATAAAGCATAATGAATGTTCACGGAAGAAATTTTGTGCTAAACCTTGTAAAAGTGCAACAAACCAAGAAGACAGTGGCAGCAATACGCTTTCATGAGAAGACTGGGGAAGGCAAGCCAAGGTGCAATTCAGGACTATGCTGGCAAAAGGCACACAGGGTAGATGAGGAAAGGGCAAGTCAGGTACGAATAAGCCAGAAATATAAAGAAAATCCTGTTAATGCTCTGTGGATAAAGAGCACAGGCATAGTTCAGCTCACATGCTATAGGAAGGTATGCAAAGGCCGCTACTGGCCCACCCAAAACTTTCTCCATGCTGAACACCCACAGCTCGCTCAGCCTTCCATTGCTCCGGACCCCAAGCACCTTGGTGGCCCGCTGCTGAGCTTGCTCCAACTTACTGATGCTTTTCCTGTACCGGGGGCCAGTATTCTAGATGCAGTTGAACAAGTGGGGCAGTCTGACTGCTCATTCTCCTGGCTGCTCATGCAGGACAACATGCTGCTGGCCTTGCCCGCTGGCTCATGTTGTGCCCATCAGAACCTCCAGGTCCTTTTCAGCAGAGGTGCCTCCCAGTCAGTCAGTCTCCAGCCTTTATTATTGCAAGAACAGGACTTTGCATTTGTCCACCTTGAACTCCCCAAGGCTCTTGCTGGACAATTCCTCCAGCCTGTCTAGGTCCTTATGAATTACAGCTTGGCTCCAGCATAGCAGCTCCTGTGAAAACTCCCTCCTTCCTTGGTGACAGCTCATGCTCTCCACACCTCCCGCGTAGCTTCAAGTTCTCATTCTCCTCTTCAAAAATCCTTGCAACTAATACCTATGGTACTTTTGCTGGCTCACTTTCTGCAGCAACTTTCTGGCTGCAGTGAGCTGCTCCTGCTGCTTTCCTGCATCCTCACATAGGCCAGTTTGCAGAAGAGCTTCTCTTCCTCCAAACCACTGCTCTAACTTTTACGTGGACACAAGAACTTTCCCTGCTCCCACCAGAAGTCAGTCCAGACAAGATGACAACTGCTGCCACAACAAGTTAATCTTTTCCCTCAAAAGTTATTTTTTCTACTTCATAGTGTAGAAGATCTGAAGATTTACTCCCCCCCCAAACACATCCTGAAAATAATAATTACTACATAGATCCGTCTACCTCTAAACTGTTTTCGTCCTCTCCCTTAGTGCAAAGAAATGCATATAAAACATCGGGCCCTTCTTATTTCTTTCACTGTAGCACTATACAAATGAATTAAAACAAACAAACAAAAGGAACTGACCATGGGATTAATTCTTTTAACATGAACACTTCTGAACTACACCACATTAAACAAAAGCAGCTCAGCTTCATAAGAAAAGAGGAAAAACTAATTAAAAAAAAATGAGGACTATATATTAGACAGTTCTGCAGACATTTAGTCATCAAACCTATTTACATAAACATACTAAGAAGAGAAGAGATGAAGCTGTAAGAGCCATATTGAAACTGCAGTGCCACAGGCAATAACTAAAAACCTAGTTCAGGAGAAGATATCATTATGGAAAGGCAAAGTTAACTGTTTATGAACCTCTTAGTTTAATTGTGTAGTATTTATCTATTCATCGATGAGAGTCTACTATGTGGAAATTTTCAGGTTTTAAAAGCTTCACTAAGTTTTCAGAAGATATTTGCACTCCCACCCCCAGGTCATCCAGCAAATGGAGTTCATCCACAACTCTCCAGTAAAAATTCACTTTAAGCCATGACTGAAAATCAGTATTTGAGAAAGTTAAGGAGTAAAAAAGCAGAAACACACAAAAAGTTGCTATCTTAGAGGGAAGATTTTTACTACTAGTGTAATGTGCAATATAGCAGACTTATGGCTGTTGAGGGAACCATACATTTGAATTTCCCAACTTCTGTGAGTTTAAAATGCGAGCGGTAATGTTGCAATATAGCAGTTAAATGTAGCAAAAAGGATAAGAAAATTAAAAGAAAAGGAAAAAGACTCCAGTTATGTATTTATAATGGTGGTAAAGCATTATTTTCCTCTGAGATCACCTTTAAAAACCTGAAGGCAACAGTCTTACTAAGAATGCTAGCTATAGCTATTAAAATAAAGAATAGAAAGAGCTATCATCTCCTTTGAATACCTAAACTCTTACCACCTTCACTCTAGTTGTCTTAACCGATGAAGTCTGTGCATCTGATGGATCTTTGAGAAGGTGCATGAATCCCAATGACTAAGAGACAGCAGAGGTTCAGGAGTCATCAATTATAAAAGATGCTGAGAAATAATACAAAAAGAAGTAGGAAAACATTACAATTGCAAGTCTGCAAAAACACATAACTGAGTAATGTCAGTCTATCACAATACCAATTTGAAGCCAACAGGCATACAGAGCCACCGATGCATCTTAGTATTTCAGATTCCTTCTCAGCTCCGGGAGGTGTTGAGTTTATATAACTTGCAGTCCTTTTCAAGAGTCTCATGAAGACATAAATCCTCTGCTCAGACATTACAAACCTCCTCCTGAACAGTTCTGAGAGCGACCCCTAAAGATGCTAAGCTACAAAACATGTGCCAAAAAACAAGAAACAAAAGGGTATCTACCACTTGAGACTTTACAAGCAGATACATGGGGGGAAAAAAAGGTACGTATTTCCTAACAACCTGTCACAGAAGACAGAAAAAAAAGAAATTCTTCTATTTTTCCCCATTCTTCTCTTTCCAATTCTTTTTTTCCCCATTTGTTATGCCAGCTCTTCCTTGACTGATAAGACCTTAAAATTTTTGTGACACTGGCCTCTAAATGCCATCCTAATGTAGACTACATGTGCCAGTAACAAGAAAAACAACTGGTTTATGCCTACGGAACGCACCAGCAAAACAAGACTTTTTTTCACTAGGTGAATTTACTATCTGCAGCTTGAACTGGAGGCTCCAGATAAAAGGAAATGGCAGTTATAATGGAACCTTTACAAAAACATTTCTCATAGGTAATGAAATCCTTCAGCTACAGCACCTTCTATACGCATTCGTGTTGGCCGTGTTGTACAGAAAGCAATTGTGTTTCAATGCTTTTGCCTTGGCATTAGCCAGCGGTGCCTATTTGTCCCACTCCACCCGTTTCACACATGAATAAGGCAGTGCCTGCTCTATAATCTCAAGTTTTTCCTCAGCCAGATTCCTCTATAGATGGAAGAACTAAGAACACAGAACAATGTGGTGAAATTCCATAAGGATAGACGTCACCTCAGAGAGCTCTGAGAATCATCCCTCTTATCATGTAAAGTGCTCCACATACACAGACACAATATGGTCAACTCCCAGCAGCACTTCATCCTACACATCACTGGGCCATATATATGAAGACCTAGAAGACAAACTACAGTATTTTTTTCCTCCACGAAAATCTTCTCTGCCTCCAGAGCTGCACACTGCTCAGCAAGAGGTCTGAGCTGCAGGAGGTCAAGCAGCGAAGGCACGAACAAGGTGTTCTTCAAGCAAGGCCAACGAGGCCTTAACATGGGCACTACCATGCAGCTGGTCCGTGTTGGAGGTCTCATCAAGTGCACCACAGCAAGTCGATCACCCTATTGGAATCTCTTGGTACAGAAAATTATGGCTTTGAATTTTCAGAAAAACAATGAGCTAATGTCTTTTTTGCAGCTGAAAGTAGAAAATCCTTCTGCTATCCATTTCATAATTGCAACAAGTGTTAAATTTTAAAAAGGAAAACCAGCCTAAGTAATTTCCTGACTCAGAATCCTTCACAAGAATTTTCTAGAGCCAAAGTTCATGAGGACAGGTTGAATCATTCTCATCCCTTATCCCAAGAATACTGTAATTACAACCTGCTTAAGCTAAAGAAACACTAAGTCACAATGCTGCAGACATTTTTTTCTGCCAATTAAAACATTGGGGTTTATATTTTTGCAATATTTTCCTTTTGTTCACAAGTTTATTAATTAGTCAGTAACTGCAACTTTTAATTCCTACATAATTTTAAAATAGTTTCACAAGTTGTATCATAACCTTGCTCAATCAGCTAATTTAAGGCAATAATGTCTACATACTGTGTTCTATAGAGAAGAAAACTAGATAGCACACATTTAAACTGGATTTTATAACAACTACATATCTACAGAATGCCAATAATTCTATTAATACTAATAAACCATTTAAAAAATAATTATTAGAACTATAAAAGGCCAAATCAACTCACTCAAAATGACAAAGAACTTCATTTCTCGTTGATTCACATGGACTCATTTTGATTCACATGAAAAAAGAACTGTGAGAAGCTGAAGCTATTTGGACTGAGGGAAGACTCATCCCATTTAAAAAAAAATTAAATTAAGAAGACAGTGTTACTTTGTACAACTTAAGTGTATTTCATTAGAATATTATTCTCATTAACAGATTTTCATCAATACATATTTAATTCTATTACATTAATAAAATAGAGTTTTAGGGAGTATATTTAGCAATACTAGGTGAGTAATTAAAGTTTTGTAACAGGGAAACAGTTTTAGAAAAAGGATAGGTCAAATATACAGTGTATTTTTATAAGTATATAGGATTTGCTCTCATCCCCGTTTTGTAGTTGTCCAAAGACAAACACTTCAAGGACATACAGTATTATCTGCTCTGTAACCTGAAAAAAAAAAGCGAACATGCGCATACCTCATCCTAGCTCTGGAAAGCTCTGTCTGACATGGGAATAAAGATTCAAACTACGTACTTCCATTTTTCATGATCAGGCAAAACTAAGTTCTTAACCCATAACTTCACATCTTTACTACCAGATCACTGGTGAAATGTTTTATTTTAACTGTCATTTTGCCTCTCGGCACAAAAGTCAGTTTCTTAACCAACCCAACCAGCCACAACAACAAAATAAAAACCAAAACTGAGAACAAACAACCCTTCAGAAAGAAGGGGTTTATGAACACCAACAAAATATTATAACCACATTTAAGAAGACCCTTCTTCCCTCCCTCTCACATAAATCTTACCAAAAGAGAAAAACTGGAATATATTTTACCAATTTTATATATAAACTCTACAATAATTTCTCTTCATGGTCCTAACCATTACATTAAAGAAAAGTACAAAACAAGTGTTTTCAGACGATAACTAAATAACTAAAAGTGTTCCTAATACTACCAACACAATACAAAGGGTACTCGTAAGTATTAGATATTATGAAATAAAGACTAACTCCTGCTCAGGAAGGACAAAAGTGGTAACTATTATAAGCTGGGAAAAATGTCAGGGGAAGAACTTGATGAATTAAAATAAACTCCTCTAGACGGAGAAGTATCCAAATGGGACTGTTAAAACTTTGAACTGAAAAACTTAACTAAAATGCTGGAAGACTACAAAATAAAAAATACTATTAGCTATTCCAAAAACCATCCCTCTGAAGTAAGGCTTCAAAGTCCTATTGTAAAACATTAAATAATGAAATCTCCCCAGTTCTTTATGGGCACTGAACAACAAGCTTCAAAACTAATTTCATAATTGAAGTGTTTGAAAGAAACACTCTAGCAGTAAAAAATTCTTTTAATTAATATACAGAACATTATTATGATGTTCAAGAAAGACTCCTTTATGAAAATTTATACCAAAATTGACAGTAAACTCACATTTTATGCTGAAATGAAAGAGTAGGAATGTCTGGATTTAAAGCTGTCCATAATTCTACCTTATCAAGCTGCGTAAGAATCAGTGACAAGAAGATTTATGATTTTGAAGTTAGTGACTGCTTAAATATTAAATTACATTTCAAAACAAATCCAGAAAAACATAATTGTTTCCAGGGAGCTAAACACTTGTATTATTAATTTCCTAACACTGGCTGTTGTTACAAACCAATTACAGATTTGTATTTACACCTGTGAAAATTTGGGCAGTTTCAGCTCAGAAAAGTCCATGCTTCCTCTTATGTGTAATGGAGGCAAGAACATTTAAAGTCCCCACTTTCCTGATAATAACCAAAAGAGACCAAAAAAGCTTTCACGAATGGCACAAACTAAAGCAGAAAATGAAGACTGGTCAAGTACATAAAGACAAAGCTGCTCTCTTGAATCCAGATAATTACCAACAGCAGATTGCCACATATGGAAACTAATGTAAGGATTAACCTAAACATCTTTTTTTTCTAGTTGATATCGATTGATGCATCCTTACCAAGCTTCAGGCAACAAGAAAGCATACTCATGTGGTGAAGTAGTCTCTGGAAAATTGGAGAGAATTGCCTGTCTGTGTGGAAGTAATGCTGATCCATGAAAAGTGAACAAAATTTCCAGGGCTCTGACATTGCTTTCCTAAAGAGAAAAACATTAAGTTGCAGAACTAGTTTAAGACTGATTTAAACTAAAAATAAGCAAGAAATGTAAGCTTAGGTCACGCAACAAACATTTAATTTTAAAATTTTCTTTAGCAATAAAGTAGCTCAGGGTCACGGCATTTATTTATTTACAATCAAACAAATATACCCCCCATCTCTTAAATTTTCATTGAGATTCAACCAAGTTCAAGAGAGGTGAGGGAGGAATGCATTTAAGTGCAAAGAGAAATACCAAATAAAAATTACATTCTAGCAAAATAAATATTAATACCCGAGCATAAGTTCTTGCTGAAAGTACAATATTCTGATTTCTGAACTTCTTGAAGAATTCACCATCATAGTGCTGTTCAGCTGCATGAGGCCCTCCAAGGATCTCCTTAAAAGAAAGAGAAAAAAAAAATTATAAAAGATTGGGTTTTATATACGATCATCAAAAGTATCAAAAAGCCTACATATTTCTTTATCTTAGGATGAATAAGCATGGGATATATGTGGAAAAGCATGCTGCTGTTTTTTATTTGTTTCAGTATGGGAAAAAACAGATGCATTTTTGATTGATAAGCTAAGACAATTCTCTACCTTATTTTAATAAGGGTTTAGACAACATTAGTTTACAAACAGATGTGATAAAAGTCATTATGTGACTAGTGCCAACTGCAAAGCTAAAATTCAAAAACTAAGCAAAATACAGTTTGACATTCCAAAAACTCATTTCAGTAAACTCATGGAAGAAAGATTCATTAGATAATCTGAATAGAACTTGCTAATTAGACTGGCAGAAGTAAATAATAGTAATCCTGCACGAACTCCACATCCCATGTTGTTGCATAACTTAATTCCCTGCAGACATAGTTATGTTCAAAGCAGGCTGCTGCCCAACTATACCTCTCAACACTGGAATAGAAGCTGTCCATTTGCAACAGTAAAGCAGGAGAAACACAGTAGCTTGAACAGAAAACCGCTTACTTTTCTCAAGTGAGAGACTGTAGCATTTCAGGAAGACTATAAACATTAATACTACAATATATAACAAAAAAGATATGATGTGATGAAAATGTTACAGGAACACCTGTGGAATAAGAACTCAAAAGAACTGTAGCCAGTTACCAAGTGTCCTCACCTCATACGTTTCAAGGCGATCAAGGTAAGTTAACAACTTCAGCCTGCTACGGCAGAGTTCTTTTTGTTCCAGTGTCAGCCTGTGTTCAGAACAGGAATTTTCATGCTTGCAATTCATATTGTACATCATGTGCATATGAAGACAACGGTTACAACATTTTAATGACTTTGTGCACTGGAATATATCAAGAAATTAAGTAAACCAAGAACTTGGACACAATATAATGCCAATTAAAACTTAAAAGCTTTCCTATTAGGAATAACATACATGAGAGTAATTATATTCTTGCAACTGTGTATTTATAATAAACCTATAACTCTGAATAAAACATGGCTTAACATTTCATTTACTTTGAAAAGTTTACTGATAATAGCAGTTCTTGACGCTTCTTGGCCTCTTGTTCCTTTCTAGTATCCATTTCTTCATCTGATGACAAAAAGTCTTCATAGGGAATGTCAAGGTCCACCTCTCCCGGTAAGATAAACCTGGAAGACAAAATCAACAATTTAATCAATGTTGATTAAAAAAACAAGATAAAACAAGCTAATTTTTTATTAAAAACACACTAACACAGCTTTCCATTTATGTCTTGACTAAAAATCTAAACTTTTATAGAAGAAGATAATACTGAGTTTTGCTGTTCATCACAGGCCAACAAGAGGCATCATCTTGTTTCCACCCACTCCCTAAAACAAACCAAAAAAAGGAAATCACCAACCACATAGCTATGAAGGCTGATAAAAGTTTCTAAATTCCACAGGTAGCAGTGGGAGCAACTGTACAGCATAGAGTGGTAACAGAGAACTGCACGAAGAAAGAACAGCTGCTTCTATCTCTACCATCAGTAACTGAGAACTCTCTGCATGTATTTTCCCCACTGACCCACTGTGTTTTGCTTTGTTTCCATCTCCACTTGAACAACAGAAGATTGTTACAACAATTAAGACATACAAAAAATGCCTTTATAGTGGTAGTTGCAGCTTCCACAAGAGGCATCAGAAACAGGTTCTCACAGAACAACAGTGACATCAGAAGTTCTCTATGATGAGAGAGCATATGAAAATAGAGGGCATCCAGAGAAGAGGGGAAAAATGCATTAGAAGGTAAATAGTGATTTTACTTTTTACAAAGGTAAAATGAGAATAGGTACCTTGTGAACATCTTTAGAATAGTTTGATTCAAAGCATTACCTTTCTTTATGTCCTGCAAAAGCATCTTAATATTTTTGTTAGTGGTTGGTAAAAAAAACAACAAACCACAAATTATTAGAAAAGACTTCATATACCATTCTTTAAAAAGAAAAACAAAGAAACAAACACAGTCTTCCCAAACCTGCCACCATCTTCTCCTTTTCCTATGGCCACAAGAGCCTCCAAGTCTGTGCCTTTCAAGCCGTACTGAAGCAGCTTCTTAGCAGCATCCACGTTCTCCGGAACTCTTTCCAAGCACTCATGAAGAACCCATGCACGCTTCTTAATTTTGCTCTGTCCAAGAGCATAGATAGAATGTTATATGCTTCAGTCCAAAGCAATGAAACCAGAGATATTAAAAACTTCTAATGTGTTTCTTCAATTTAAGAAAATTTTGAGTTAATCTGATGACTAACAATGTGAACCAACAAAAGAGGTGAGAATGCAGAAAACATAATTGCCTCAGAGTGTATGTGGCTGAAAAGGGCACAGAAATGCCAAATGATTTAGCAGAATTTTCACAACTGGAACAGAAGTTGTTATTTGTATTCCCTAATTAGTATCACTCCTCCTTACACTAAATAAAATGTGATGTTTTGGGGCTAAAACGCAGGTTTTATAAACGAAGTGTATTCCACAATAGCACTAGAGTAATTTTCAGTACCAACCCCTCCACATGCCAATAGGATTCTGTAACAGAAAAGACACACTAGAGTCACAAAATATTATTGGCCTTATATGCTGATCTTACAGTTGAGATCACACAGCACATGGAGAACAGCTACTTGTACAAATCTTATTTTGACATTCAATTAGTATCTGACTTGAAAAAAAAAGGGGGGCAACAAAAATTAAACGATATTTCTCTTCATCTCTTGGAAGACCTTCCCCGATATCACCATTAGGTTGTGCAGCTTTGACCACGCTTGTCTACTGAGTTCCAAGTCTTTCTTCTAAGCCAAAAAACCCCATGTTGGATTCTACTGAAAAGCTCCAGGTACAGGTAGCAGATTTCACTGCAAATCATGTTATTCAAACTTTGCTATATAGCTACTGGATACCAACTTTACCTTCTTATTTAATTTTCTAAAATACTTGGAAGTTATTTAAATGCTTTATATTTCCATTTATTATTATTAGTTTTCCAGGCAACAATCTACTGCTGTGTGTCAGGGAGAGATTACACCAGAGAAAGCAAGCTCCTGTTAACAGAAGTTTGAAGATACTTTAAAGATTGACATTAAACTTCCACAGTCTCCAGATTAGGCCTTCAGTTAAATTAACAAGATCACTCTCTTCCACATGACATGAAAAGGAATTTGCAGGACAGCTCTCCAAATTGCCACCAATTTATGGTGCATAAATTAGAAAAAAATTGAGAATTCAGCTTCTGTAAATGTAACGCAGCCATTCTGATAAGAAAGCCTAAAAGTCACAAAAAACAAACCCACCAAGTAGTCTTGAATTGAAGCAACGTTAACAGCCGACTTCCTCCACTGCCTTTGATACACAAGATCAGAATCAAGGCCGTATGTTTGAGCCAAAGACAAAGCTTCCCCATATTCTTCATTATCAATCTAAAAAGAAAGCACATGAAAAAGAAAGTAAACTGATTTCCATATTAAACAATCAATTATTAATTCTGTGTGTTGAAACAGGTAGAGGTATAATTACTATCGGTAATGCTTATGGAGGTAGGAAAGAGAATGTTTCAAGATACAGGTGAGTAGGACTTGATCTGATGGACACCTCCAGAAAATTAGAGATTTTTCCTCAAGAAAAAGGAAGAGGTTATTTAGGTAACCAGTATGACATCAGCACTCCCTGGAAACTCTAACAGCTATAGAGTGGGTTCGTTTGCCATCAGAACAATTGAAATGGCCTAGACAAAGTACTGCCTAGAACAGTCTTAAAAATGAAGAAGTATCTGTTCCATAAGAGTGAGTCACAGGCCTAATTTGTATGTACACCTGAAAAAACAGGCAAGTAAACTACGTTCACATCAGAGCATAAATTAACCCATTCCCTGGCCAATAACATGCTAAACTAATTTCATTTAATATATTTGCCAGGTCTTTCGTTGTTTGTAAACACTCACACGAGTACACATCCAAGTCTGGCCAAGCTAATGATGCACAGTGTCTCCTCAGTGACCTGCAAACATCATCTTGTGAAATATGTTCATTTGATTCGTGTGATGAAGTGTAATCTTCTGTACTTTTATGGATTTCTCCTGCACCATAAAAAGGGGTATTTTACAGGAGAAAGTTAAACTACTTTGCTGGTATATCAGCTCAAACCAGTTTGACCACTGACCGCATAGTATTGTGTAAAGAAAGTGCACGCATAGGGTTTGGGGTCATCCTAGGGGCACGCCGAGGAAGATTCGAGAAGACTCTAGCAGGAGAAGAGGGCATGCGCTGAAGAAGGCACGCCTGTTCATTAATATGTATTAGACGACACGCCTATTCATGAATATGTATTAGAAGACACGCCTGTTCATGAATATGTATTAACGGACAGGACATAAACCCGGAACAGGAGCTGTACCGCGTGCGTCGTGGTGGAGCAGAGACTCCCGGCGCACCCAGCGCTGTTTGCTTGCCTCTATTCGCTTAATAAATTGTAAATTTGAGTTGGAATCCTGTTTGGGACTAAATCATTTATAACAATCTCATTTGAATTATTATAAAGCTAGTTTTAAACAATGATCCCTTCAATTAGGTAACACAGTACTAAAACTACTAAAACAACTGTCAACTAAGAAATGTGTGCCTAAATCCTTCTGTTAATATAACAAGAATTGAAAGCAAAATTAAAAGTTCTTTCTAAATAAAGCTGATAAAGAGATATATGACCTTTCCTTCCATACTTACTTTTCTCTGGTACAGTTCCTCTGGAGTTGTGGATCTTAAACTGACAAGACGGAAATTCTTGGTGATAGTACGTGGACGTTTCCGTGGAGGAGCAAATCGTTCCATTTCTGTCACAAAGTACAGGCCTTGCTTTAGGTAGCTGAAGTATCTGTCCTTAGCAGAAGTTTCATCATCTGAGTCAGAGTCATCTTCTCCCTCATCTTCATCACCAGGCCTGCTCTCCAAGCGTAATCTTTTTGGAACAAGTTTTATCTCACACTGCACAGAAAAATATGAATATGAAGCATCCACCTAGTACACGTCAGTTCGGTGAGAATTGAGTACATCTCCACTTGCAGTACTTCAGATTTCAGAATCAACATCCTTCCTCCCTTTCTCCTTTAAACCCTTTATTTCTCAGCTTGCTTAACATGCCCACAAACCCTGACTGCATCTGTCTCCTAGAGAGATCATCCCTTACCTACTGGTGAAGGCTTCTTAACAGTGACCCGCTATTACACTAAACGTCCTACACCACCCCAGACAGGACAGAACTATGGAGACATCTTCGTACACTGTTACACAGCTTACTGCAGCGTACATCAGTGTTTCAACTCTTAGCTATGCAAAGCAAGATTTTCTGTTCGGTGCAAATGTCATCTCAGACTACATCCTTAGGCTGTAATATGCCAGTCACTGGCTCTATCTTATTTCCAGAACAATAAACCTTTCCAAAAACATACATGCAAGCTTTGGTACATATTGAGATAGCCTGATAAATTTTAAACTTTTAAGATATTTCAGACCTATTTCAATGTAAGCTTTAGGAAAAGAGTAATTTTCTTAGTTTCAAAGAAAATTCCTGGTTAACTTCCTTATGTTCTACTCCCTCCTGGAATCCCACTAAAGATGAACAAAAATATATCTCTCTTACATGGTTTTGTCCTAATTTAAATGTGTTCCTCCTTTCTTTTAAATATACTCCCTCTGTAAGAGGCATCTGTTTCAAAACAGGAGAGGGATGCTTGCAGTATTCTTCAAATGCGCTAACATACAAAGCAGTGAAAACTGTCAACACAAACTGTTTGCTGCAGCAAGATTCCTCTCATTCAGGCACAGCCTTCCGGGAGTTTTGCTTCTACTCTCCAGAAGTTATTTGACAATGAAGTTTTTATTAAGACAGTTAAGTTGCAGCAAGTTCAGAATTTCCCTGCAATACCTATCTAGAGATAAAGAAAAAGTGATTTTGTTTCCTATTACTAATAATAACTTTTATGGTTTTTTTTTTAACCACACCATACAAACAACACCCTTAGGATTACATATTCGAAAGCAAACTGTTTCTACTGCATTCTAGAAAGATATCTGCTTATGCACATTCCTCACCTCCAGACTTAGAAATCCTCCATCGTGAGCTGAAGTGACCTGAGGAGAACTCTCAAACCATTCACATGACTTTCCCAGCAAATTTCTTAATGTCTTGACTGATGACACAGTCAATGCACCAGAGCAGCGAGCCAGGATGACAGAATTACCAGCCCACCAATTTACATCTATCAATGGGTAGTAGGATTCTTTATCTAAAATAAACAAACAAATAAATAAGAATGCACCGTACAAAGAAAGATAACTTTAAACACCAGGGAACAACAGAAGTGCCTTCAATTACCAAGAGATTTCACCTGACGGCCTAATTTAACAAACATTTATTATTGTATATGCATCCTTGTTTCATTACGTTTGTATTTTAGATCAATTATGTTTTAGTAAATGAGTTCTCCATTAAATAAAGCTATTGAATAGAAAAAAAAAAAAATCAGTTAATCATGGATGTAATTATTTTTTACTATTATTTGGAAAAAGAATTCACTGTAAATTCATTTACTTGCACAAAATATAAAAAATTTTAAATATTTAATAAAGATATTTCAATACTTCCCCAGCCATCACTGACCAAGTCTCTCTGGCAACAAAATAGTATTGATGAAAATCAGAAAAGGTTACACTGCTTTTGAGGACAAGTGACAACTATGAACATGGCTCCTGAAACACCCTACAAAATGACGTTAAAAAAATTAAACCAATAAAACAAACAAAAAGAAGTCACCATGACTAGGGATGGAAGCTGTGTCATTTTTAAGACTGTCTTCATTATGGTAACTGGATGTTGGGGGCAAAATGTTCACCAGAGAGTTAGCTCAGTGAGATCACTACAGGGTCATTTCTGACCTCCCTGACAAACACAATCTTTCCCCAAACAGCACTGAGAAACAGATCAGCTTATCACTCTTCTGCCACTTCAGTGCTTAATCGGCAGCCTACCCATAAAGGTCAGATGAGTTAACCCAAAGAGAGAATCACCAAGAAAAACAGCAGAAAGAAACAGAGATCTTTTAATAACATAGATGTAGACAAGCAGTAGCAAATGGGTCGTGGAATAGCTATTCTCTCTGCACTGCTGGCAGAGCCATGCAATAGCCAGGTGATAAATGGCCATACATGGTGGCCTGAACTTTGGGAAAAGAATAGTGTCTGACGAGGCAAATCCAGACAAGAGGAAACAAAGCCCTTTTGGTTTAGAATTTTAAACTAATATCTTTAAATAATGTTAACTTTCAAGATTTATTAGACATTCATAGAAATAAAAGGTAAAGGTAAGTTTAGGTTTCAGATATGGACTCTAATAATGTGTTACCCACAATATTATGATGCAGTGGCTTCTGATACAAGCTGAAGCATCTGCTGAACGTTCAGCATTCTGCAGAGTCATAATGACATGATCAATAATAAATGAAGTCCTGTACTAACTGAAGTATCATCTTATTTACGATTATGGCTAAAAAAAAAATTCTAAAAAAGGATTTTAAAAAAAAAAAAAAAAAAAAAAAAAAAAAAAAAAAACTATCGTGACACCATTTAGCAAGGCCATGCTACAAATTCAAATCATACATACAGTTTTGGCAGCTATTCTAATTGAGATTTAAGCTATTTCAGGTCTTTGTATATTTGTGTAAATATTTTTATCTACACAATGGTATAAAATAATGATCTGCATGTACCACATACCTTTTATTTTCTTTCTTTTTTCACTGGAGAGTTTCCAGTCTGGGTTGATCTCATCATAACCAGGCTGAAAAAACAAAAAACAAAGAAGTGCAAGACAAAAAAAGGATTATATACAGGCAAATCTTTGTAACACAGACAATCTGTTTATTTACTCTATTGCTGACCCACTCATTTTTCAGTGAAAACACTCCCCATAAATTCAAACTTTTCCTGAACGTAAAACATACAGCTGCTGTAGTGACATTGTACTTTTCTCCAGACAGTTAAATAAAAAAAAAAAATTAAAAATTCATAGCAAAATAGACTTCTGGGTTCCTAAAACATCACATTAGAAAACAAGAGTACCATCAGACCTGGCCTAGTCAGCATTAAAAAGTAATCATATCCTAAAGATTTCTGAAGTAAAGGCTCTCCAGCAATCAGAAGCCCACCAAGTGTTTGCTTTTCACGTCTATATATAGGACTGCAAACATATAAAAGAAGAATCCCCAAAAGAGTTCTCCTGTTTGCTCCGTGTAGTGTTCCTGAGTACCAGCCTGGTACAGGTACTCGGGTCATTTTCATAATTATAAAGCCTCTTTCAAGACTAGTGCAACAAGAGAAGCAGCATTATTTAATGACGCACTGCAACATTTAGAATTAGTAGGCTGTTGCTATATTGGTTTTTTTAACTTTATTTAGTAGTATCGGAATACATGGTAACTGCAGAAATACATATGACAGTAATCCTGCCCCTAACTGCAACACAAGGGAAGTAGAACTGCAATGCAAGGGAAGTAGAGGTAGATTGCACAGCTCAGACAACCGAAGCTGTTTTGGGTCAAGCAGAAAGTGATTTTCAGACGCAGTATTTTAATAGAAAGAGAAGGGTCTACTAATTAAAAGTAAACATGAGGCCACTTTAAGTTAATTTAACAAATACATTTGGGTGACAATTAAGTAGGAACGGCACATATTATGAAAATATACATTATACTTGGACACTAGTTTCACCTATAAAAACCATTCTGAAAACTGTCAAATACTGAATACTCCTGTATATCACCCTCACTAAATGATAAAGTCATGAAAACAGCTTTGGAATACATACTCATTATTGTTAAAAACAAAGAAAAAATACAACAATTCACTGTAAACATCCTTGAGCAAAATCTGTATTCTCACAAAAATCTTAAGCGTACATTAAAAATAGATATAGCTAGCTAGATATGAATATATACACACAATGCTTTTCCCAATACTGGAGCACAACTTTTGTTCATTTTTTGTTTTTTAAAAGTACTTTCCTAAATAAGCTTGGAACTACATTTCTGTGGAGGGTTGCCAGCAGTTGAGCACCACACAGCCGCTTGCTCGCTCCCCTGCCCAGTGGGACAGCATAGGGACAGCAAAAGCAAGAACAGCCACGCGTCAAGAGAAAGACAGTTTAGTAAGCAAACGAAAGGGGGGGCGGGGGGGAACAAACAAGAAACAAGTGATGCAAAGGCAATCGTCCATCATCTCCCACAAGCGGACTGGTGCCCACTCAGTCGCTAAGCCATGGCTACGTTCCCAACACCTCCCGCGGCTCTGTTTTTACTGCTTGATCACAATGTCATACAGCACGGATAGTCCTTCTCCAGTTGGGGTCAGCTGTCCAGGCTGTGTCCCCTCCCAGATTATTGTACTCCCCTAAACTACTCATTGGGGAAACAACAGTGAGAAACAGAGAAGACCTTGAAGCTGTGGAAGCACTACTGAGCAGTAACTAAAACACTGGTGTGTTATGAACACTGTTTTGGTCACAAGTCCAAAACCCAGCACTATACAGGCTGCTATGAAGAAAAAAAGCTCCATGCCAGCCAGACACAGAACAGTTTCACAGCCAGTACAGCCTAATCAGATCCAACTGCTTACCTAGAACCACCAAAACTTAAGCTACACAATACCACACCCATGTTTCCGTGTCAGCATGACTTCATTCAGGCCACGATAGCCTACTGTCAGTCTCCACTTCAACTTTTGCACTGGCCATATGGGACTGCTAAAGGGTGAGCGGGTCTTGCTGATCACTCCTTGGCTCTCCAGCCAACAAATCAGCTCAGGGATGGGGATCAGGGAGTCTCGGTTGGTGCGATATTGCCGCCGGTGCACTGTTGTGGTAGCGATCGGCACCTGTTGTTCTTCAACCCTCAGCAACCCCACCACAGAAGGGTCCTCTGAGAGACTGGCCAAGGCAGACTGAGTATAAGCATTACAACTACAAGCACTACTTAGCAACAACTAAAAACATCACTGTGTTACCAACATTATTCTCATACTAAATCTGAAACTCAGCACTATACCAGTTATTAAGAAGAAAATTAACTCTGTCACAGCCAAAACCAGGACAATTAGTCAAGTAATTAATGGGAGTAAAACCAGAATAGTTCACATATTAGTGTGCATCATTTCAGATTTGTCACTTTTCAAAATGAATATATATTTTCCTCATGAAAATTAAGTGTTATGTTTACCCAGACAGTGTACTAGTTATTTAGAAGTTTTTTTGAAAACTAATTAGTTTTAAATTCCCAGTGTTTAAATTCAGGTTAGCCACATGAAAGTTTGCGAGTGTCTGGGCAATTCCTAACATAAGTTCCTCTACTTAGTTTTGCAAACAACTCCTGTAGAAAGCATGTGACTTAGTAATACCAATCTGATGAACAAACTGTTCTGGGGCGTTATGTGACAGAAGGTAAGGTAAATTTTGAGGGAGGGATAGATGAACACATTAGACGTCCAGCAGAATTCAATCATTCAAGCTAAGTTACCCGTGTTGGCCTCCACTTACATTTCAAAATAACATTTCAGCCTACCTCTACCAGTGTTATCCCCTTGGCACCAAAATGCCTCATGAAAAATTCACTGCAACGTAACTTTTTCTTTTTCTTAAATTTTAAAGTTTAAGGCTCACGGTTAAAACATAGAAAGATTATTGTAAATATAGGGCTCTTGAAAAATAGGGAGTTGACGGGAAAGACAGTATGTAGCTAAAGCACAGTTAGCTGAACTACTCTCATCTAGGAAAATGCATCTCCAGAGGATTAAGATATATACTGCAAGTTTCTAAATATCTATATATTTCTTACCTGATCAGTTTGATCCCATTCTCCTTGCTGTCTGAGAGATGGAATAGACCAAATCGTCAGTTTTCCTGAGAAATGAATAGCTGCCAGAAGAGCTCCATCAGGAGAAAGATTCATCTTGAAAACTCCATCCTGCCAAATATTAAGTCAGCAAAGTAAAAAGAAACCAAACAACAAAACAACAAAACAAAACCCATACACATCAAGGAACAGCCACCAAAAAAAAAAAAAAGAAAAAAAAAAAAATCCCCAAAACCCCAAACTATTTTTTATATTTTAGGAAAAAAAACATTTGTACATCTTCCATCCTGAAAATTTAACATGCTTTAAATTTTAAAAAAACTATGTTGAAAGTCAGAATAAGGGTAAAAAAAATCAATTGTGGCATAGAAGAGTAAAAACTACCTGTATAAAGGAAGAACACTACACAAGACTAACAAATCTTGTGAACTTCTGTACCACATTGTTATACAGCAAATAAAATCTGAAAGTGTGGCATTCCTAGGAGAACACCACAGGTAGCAATGCAGAGCTACTCGGAGGAAAAACTGTAGGTTGTTCTCTGTTCAGAGAAAACATACAGCAGCCTCAGTTTTCTACTGTCCTGCCTCTCAGGTCCACCCAAGGAAGACTGTTACCAAAACACAACTTAGTACAGCTCTTCCTCCCTGGCAGCAAACTTTTGGGTTTGTTACCAAAAAAAAAAACCCCACAAAAAACCAAACACCCAAGGGGGACGCATACAGGAAATACACAGGTGAAGAGATCTTGAAGGAGCACATTGTTCATTACAGGACACCGAATCCGAATTTAAGAATCTCCTGGGTAACAATACACTAAGCAAGCAAATAGTGATTAAGATTAAGTCCATATGGAAGAAACAGTTCAACATCTGTAAGTAAACTTCATCAAGGCTACAAAAATTCCCCTGACAAAGTTCTCCTTCAGCTCGGTATATCTGAAAAGGCAAAATGTACTTCAAACAAACTACTTCCTTAAGGATTCATGAACTCCCACACAATTACAACTGAATCTATACACTATTTCCATGAGACAAAAGCCTCTAAATATACACTCAAATTTTAAAGTCAAACTTAGTGTCACTGACAATGCCTAAGTTTCTGAAAATACAATTTATATTAATTCCCCCTGCCCTCAACACAAATTCTGTTTTCAGAAAGATCATTAGGTTCTCAGAGAGTCCAGTCTTCACTGAGAGACAGTAGAATGCAGATTCCCAAAATGTATATCGTTTATAAAATTCCATTTTGTTAGTGCAGTTCACTTTTTAAAACTTTCTAATAAAGATTCAACCTATGGTAATGCTAGAACTACCCAAGTCTGTAGATAATCAATTTTTAAGCCAGCACCTCCCCCCTTGCAAAATAAATGAAGTACAGAAAAGTTACTAGACATCCATATGATTAAGAAGTTTTAATGGAGCTTCTACAGCACATTAGTGGTAGATAACATTTGAAGATAACTATTCTTTTAGTGTTTGTTTGTTTGGGTTTGTGGGTTTTTTATTGTTTTTATTTTATTTCTTAGGCTGTCTTAAGTACTAGCTATGCCACAGAAACAATGATGATCAAGTAATCTGCACACTGTTGTACAGTGGTTTGCAGCTGTTGAGAGCACTACTTAAATCCAACTTTAAAATGTGTTTTTAATTGAACAGGAGAACGTTATTAAGGTCTTTTTTTTAAACCAACTATTAATTTTTTTTAGTATAATTCTTAAGTATTCTCCAGTCATATTCTTAAGCAGCTAGAGTACTGAAATCTCTATTATAGTTTGCCAAGAAATTGTACATGCTTACTAATGGCAATTCTTTCTTTCTTTACAAATCAAGTTGCATGCACAGAGGACAAAGAACAAGAGACTGTGAAAGGGCTTAGAAACATATAGCTAAAATATATAACCCATTCAGATAAACGGTCAGTGGTATACATCACAGATCTTAACACAGGTTAAACATTTACTCAGTAAGTGATAATTCTGTTGCTGTTAAATTTAGATGTTTGGGCAGCCATTAACACATTCAAATTTACCACCCAAGCATTGTTATCTATAGAGATTAATCAGTCCATTGGCAATGGTAATTGGCCTCGGTAAATAGCTTGTCAACTTAAGGGAACTGCAGAACAAGATACTGAAAACCTCAGCAAGTTGGCACTTCACATTTTATAAGCGTGATTTAAGTTAGCAACACTAAGAATCAAATCCCAATATAGCTAGTTCTAATATACAAGTCCTCTAGCTGCCATGCCTGTCATACATTAACAGCATTGCCAATTTCCCACTAAAAGTATAAACTATGCCTCATATATTTAAACAATAATCTCTGAAATCAGATTAAAACATTCAAGTGTTCAAGAAACGTGTGGATGTGGCGCTTCAGGACATGGTCTAGGGGACATGGTGGCGCTGGATTAATGGTTGGACTTGATGATCTTGAAGGTCCTTTCCAACCTTAGTGATTCTGTGATTCTATGAAGGAAGAATAACAATCTGCTTTTTTTTGTAAATTTAGTACTGGCAAATGCAGTGAAGTTGAAGTTCAGTACACCTACACTCAGTACTAGTCTTCCAGTAAAAAATAAAAAAAGTTTACTTCAGCCTTCTCTTGTATCTTTTCAGTGAAGGAAATAAAATCTCTCCCCATTCCACCCTTGTGAGAGATTCGGAAAGATTTGTTTTCCCCTTCCAATCAGGCATGCAATTTCTTCTTTTAACCAGTCACCTAAACATCCCAAAAATCTATTAAGGTCATTTCCAAAGTCCATATAACTTCAGACCAGCCATTTTTCCTCTCACAAGGATACAGTGAGAGTGGTAGACAGATTCTTTACTGTTCTTTCCTTGTAAAGCAAAAGAAGGGAAAACAAATTTTTTACAAGGAGGGAAAAGGGGATAATAAAGGAATCAAACAAAGGCTACACACAACTAGTAGACGAGAGAAAGTGGTGCAGTACTGCATGGGTAGCTCCTCAGGCATGTAGAAGAAAGTCAGGAGCACTGTGTGCAAAGCCTTGGAAATAGAGAAAGTACACACCTATACCTCAGCATAACGCTCAAAGATTTAACATCCACTCTTTCAGGGGAGAAGAATATGCAAGACCCATACCCAATGTTTCTTAAGAACAAGTTGATTCTGATCAGCAGTTCATGAGGTTCACATGTGTCGTGGTAGTAGAAGTTTGATCCATAACAAACCTTTGAAGCTACTTAGCAAAATGTTTCTAAAATATCTCATAAATAAAAACTGTAAAAACTGTAAAAACAAAAAATCTTGTAACAGACTGTAAAAAAAGTCTTTGTGTCTTCCCTATTTAAGCCATGAATAATTAGTTTGAATCCACTCATATTTTACTTCCCCACATTACATGAAAATTTTGGGCTATAAGGTGAGGAGGTTTTTGTCTGTTTTCTAGCAGGAGTGGGGTAGTATAGAAGGCTGGGGTTTGGAGTTGCTCTTATTTCTCTCTTGGGCATATACTTGAGAAACACCGTCACAATCTACTCTCTTCTTGTCCAATACAGAATACACCTAACAGGCTATGATCATTACATTCATTAACAAGTAACTAGGTGGCTTTTTACACCTTCCTTTCTTATTAAGAGTTTACATTTAATATTGAACTCTACATATCTGGACCTGTTCCTGTTAGTATGCTGAAAACTCAGGATTCAAGCTTCAGCAGATGAACTATCAGGATTTTTAAAAAAGCCAAATAAACAGCAAGCTACTCTAACACTAAAACTTGGTATTTTTAGTAAGTTTTATAGAAACGTTAATTCTTATGTTGCATAAATTACAAACTACTTTCAATCAGTCTATCAGGCAGTCATTAATGCACAATTATGTTAGCAAAATACATTTCTGAGGTAGACCTAGACCTTAATACCTGTTCTGTTCCCCGCCTGCTGTAAAATCTTAAATTCATAATCCTTAATAATCCTCTTCTCTGTGCCTGGAAAAACAGAAACATATCATACAATGAAATACAATCTCATACATTGTTTTATACACCAAAATCTACGTCGTATCTAAAGTATTAAAAAAACTCTGCAGTTCTTTAAACTTCCATAAGACTGCCTATTTTACAATAATGCAAGGATAATAAAATGTAGTTTTTATAACTTTGCCCATTTCATTCGGTACGTATCATCCTTTGGAACAGGCTGCCCAGTAGAGTCAGCAGCACTGGAAGTATTCAAAAAATGTGTAGACGTGGCACTTTGGGACATGGTTTAGTAGGCATGATGGTGTTCAGTTGATGATCTTAAAAGTCTTTTACAGCCTTAATGATTCTATGATTCTATGCCACAGAAAAGCCTTACCCATTTGCAATGAAATTAACAGCTCACTTTTAATACTACGCAATACCTATATAAGAGTAAATACTGAAATTTATCTCAGTATACTCTAATTTGATTTCAGTATTATCCACACAGTAGTTACCAAATCAAACATTTACTTCTACTAGAAGCAAAAGAAATGAGGACTTAAAGTGAAACATTTATTTCAGGTGTGCTGCTTTTGTTATGAAATAATAAAAAGACAAAAATAACTGGAATTTTTCCAAGAAAGAAAGGAAACATATCCCAATACACAACTGAGGAGTTTGTATATTTCCACACTACATTTTTTGATGTACTTTCTTGTTGCTTTGTTTGTTGTTTTTTTTTAAACCACATGTGATAATCAAGAAGTTAAAAGTTCAACTCATATTACAGAAGAAGAAAAAACAGACAGATGTTGGGGGTGGAGAAGAGGTAACTTCTTAGAAGTTCACATCATAGCTTACAAAATAGCAAAACATTGCATTAAATTCTTCTTTCAAAAAGAGATTCTTATTGAACTTCCAGTTAGGTAATTCTGCCAGTGACAACATTCATCCAATATTCATCCAATAAAATGGGGAAACACACTTACTGTTCTAATGTCATCTTCGTAACTAGTGACTTGTTTGTAATGGGGAGAGCCTGACAGAACCCTCCAAGCAGATATCCCACAACCAGTTGCTTTAGATACTCCATCTGCATCTGTTTCACAGCCTCCTACAAGCAGGAGTCTGTAAAATATATAAAGACATATTATGTTTTCATATACTGCCACATAAATGTTCTTTTAATTGTCTTAAGTGAGAACTATAGCAGTTTGCTTGCATTAACAAAAAGACTAAGTATACTAAGACACCTAACAGCCCCAATAAGCTTGAAACTTCAGGGTGTTTATTCACAGACAAATACTTGATTAACACTTGGTATTTGTAGCATTTATCCCTCTGCATCCTCATCTCTCTTTCCAAATATGGCATAATTCCCAAAATTTAAAAGAAAGTATGTCTGGCTACAGTTTCAGTTTCTCTCCTACCCTCAAAGAATGATAACAATTACAGCTTAAGCTTATGAAAAATTCTGGTCATTCTCTTTAAGCATTAGGCTTCCATTTATTCAGATGTGGTACAAAAGATGCTTCTCTTACTAAAGCACTAAATGCATCAAGGTTTTTCAATTTTGTTTTCTAAAGACACTCTACCAAATGTGTATGTAATCATTTCATTACACACAGTAGATGATATTTCAAAAATTTTAAGGGAACTCTTAGAATTATTACTGATTACCACTAAAATGTATCAAAACATTTTCCCTTGAAGCCTTTTCACCTTATTAACAAACAGTTTTATTTTTAACTGATGATTATTTTGACAAAAACTTTGAGAACAGATGTCTAAATTTGTTTGGAATCATCATTTTAGTGAACAACCCATCAAAAAGTAAAGTATCTGCAAAAAAGGCAAAGATTGGAAAAAGCCAGAAGTTCAGCCATGAGAACACTCCTTCATCAATTTTCAAAGTTTGCATTTCTCCTGAAATGCTCTACCACCTAGTGGCTGATGCTCATATAGCTTTCAGCTATGATCTGAATGTGTTTCAAAGCATTTCCTGCAAGAATCAACTGCAAGAAAAAAAGAAGGAAAAGAAAGAAAAAAGAAAAAAATTTTCCTTCCACATCTAATCCTCTTTAAGAGGTCAGTAAAACTTATTTAACATTCCCAGGTCTCATGCTATTCACATACAGCAAGATGACTTCTACCAGGAATGCTTACAGTCCGTTAAGATTCTTATGAGTTTTAATTATTTTGTGGTGTCAAGAGTTGCCCAAGACAGCAAAACAGAAATCACTTTCACCATTTTCCACAAAAACAGCAGTAGACTCTCAGTCAACCATCATAATTAACAGGAAAATGGGTAATTTTGCATTGTTTTTATGCTCAGAAAGTAAAGCATAGCACAGCTAAGGGTAATTACTTCTCCCTTAAGGAGGTGCTGTTTAACTTTAGAATATGTAAAGTTTCAGGCAGAGCATCCCTGTCGCAGTGGTTTCTTGCTGTAGTACACCAAGAATAAACCATGTTATCATTTAAGGAACAAACGGATTCCCATCAGAGTTAAGGAAATCTACCATGAGGAGCGCAGATCATATTTCAGACTCCTTAAAACTGATAATCTGAGTAGCATGTGGAAGCAAACATATTCTTCAGTAATCAGCATAAATTTTTTGTAGCAATAACATATAAAAACAGCAGACATAAAATTCACCTATCGTATCTTTCCCGTAGATACCTAGCAAAGCAATCAGGTTATAAAGATGACAACAATTAGCAAAGCATGGCATTAGACGGTCAGTGAGAGAACTCCAACACAGACACAGCAGCAAGGGAGCACTGTACTTCAGCATTATGTAGGTCACAGAAGAAACTTCATCACAAAAACTACTTGTTAAACAGAGAACACAACTGTTGCTCAGTTAGCACAGCAATCCCAATGTTAAAATGCCAAAGAACTCTTGCAGTGCACACCTCTTTTCTGAACAAGCTAGTAATATAAGACTCATTAAGCCTTTTATGTGACAAACTTTACATCTTAAATGAATCCAAGTTGCTTTACATTTTAACAGTTTCCCATCAAAACCAACTGCTTGGTTTTGATACTGGTTGTTAATTATGGTCAATTGGTTGGACAATTCTCAAATAAATATTTGGACAGGAATTCAGAGGAACTTACCAAGTTTAACCACTTTAACCCAAAATACTAGTAAGAGTACTTTGTTCTGCAAGTCATACTAAGCACGAGCTCGATCTGAGGGTGTCTCTGATACCAGGACTCTCAAAGACTATAGGGGTTTGTTAAAAATAATAATAATGAAAGGCAGACATTGAAAACCAGAGTATTTAAGCAATTCCATTGCTTAATTTCCAAACAATTAAGGAAAACAGAAGCAATGAGCAGAAGCACATAACTAGTTTTATTTCATTCAGCTTTGGGGCATCAACAAATACTAGAAACTACTGGAACAGTTTGTTATTCTCTTAAGAAGAAAGTTACTTCAACCATGCAAGGATTGGAGAGAACATCAATCCTTCAGGAACATGGCAAACAATAACACATGGGGTACAGCCACCAATAAACAACACAGGTCTCAGAACTACGCAAAATATTTTAGTATCAAATTTTCTGCTGATCACTGGAGGGACGTGTACTTGGGAAAAGAAAATATCACAGATTAAGTGTGTACTGGTTTTGGCTCGGATAGAGTTAATTTTCTTCATGGTAGCTGGTGTAGGGCTGTGGTTTGGATGTGTGCTCAAAACAGTGTTGATAATACAGGGATGTTTTCACTATTGCTGAGCAGTGCTCACACAGGGTCAAGGCCTTTTCTGTGCCTCACACCTCCCCACCAGCGAGCAGGGTGGGGGTGCAAAAGAGGTTGGGAGGGGACACAGCCAGGACAGCTGACCCAGGCTGGCCAAAGGGATATTCCATCCCATATGGCGTCATGCTCAGCATATAAAGCTGCGATGAAGAATAAGGAAGGGAGGGACATTTGGAGTAATGGCATTTGTCTTCGCAAGTAACGGTTACACGTGACGGAGCTCTGCTTCCCTGGAGATGGCTGAACCCCTGCCTCCCCGTGGGGAATGAATTCCTTGTTTTGCTTTGCTTGTGTGCACAGCTTTTGCTTTACCTGTTAAACTGTCTTTACCTCAACCCATGAGTTTTCTCACTTCTACCTTTCCAATTCTCTCCCCCATCCCACTGTGGGGGGAGCGAGCAGCTGCCTAGTGTTTAATTGCCCACTGGGGTTAAACCACGACAGTGTCATACAGTTAATAAGCCATTTGTTTCCTTTCTGCGTATTAATTCTCTCCCCCATCCCACTGTGGGGGGAGCAAGCAGCTGCCTAGTGCTTAATTGCCCACTGGGGTTAAACCACAACAGTGTCATACAATTAATAAGCCATTTGTTTCCTTTCTGCGTATGTTTTGCTTTCCTTCTCCCCGATGTTTCTGTTCTGCAGCTTTCCTCTGCCCACAATCATTCTGTCAGAGAAGCCTGACACACTGCCATTGATCAAAGAACTAAGAGCTGCCCCCAACTCATAAAAAGCCATTTTTTAGACATGCTACATAGTTCTTCGGAGGAACTTCAGTAAAAAACAAGGAAGTTTTCAAATATCATGCAACACATACCTCTACCCAAAAAAAAAAAAAAAACAAACCACCACAAAAACCAACACACCCCACCCCACCCCAAAACCCTTAAAAATCCCAAGCTTTCATCAGACACATAGCATACCACATGAAATTCCTTGTAACAGCACCAAAAGGTTTTAGGACAAAATACTCGATCTAGCCCGTTGTACAAGATGCAGTTTATGTCCATTTTAGCCAGCAAGAATAAACTTGTTTGGGTACTCAAACATCTGAGCACACAGTCTAACATCATGAAATCTCATCTTGAAACTCTGGAAGATGTTGGCAAGATCAACATTGCACAGACCATTACACATAAATTGACCAATTTCCTAACTTTTTTTAGCACAGAAAGTAAGTTTGATGCGTCTCTTTCACAGCCTTTCCTGAGGAAAGCTTTACAAAGAAAAAATTAAAAATCAGTAAACAAGAACTTCATGAAATCGCTACAACACAGCTGTGAATTCCTAATAACCAAAGGACAGCTGGCACAATCCTCTGGAAGATTAATGTATCTATAGTCTTATCCATCCATAGGCACCTAAATTCTTCCATAAGCTCCAACTTCCATTGCAATATGCCCCTGAATTAAAAATCTCAACAGCAGCAGTGACTAAAACTCAATTCCAATTGACCGCATGGTGCCAGAGGTGACTACGAGACAAATAGTAGCACAAAGACCAAGAGAAGAATTGTCAATAACTGTGACAGCAGTAGCTCCAAAACTGCCTGAACTAGCTCTCAAAAACTCCATCAAGATAAATCTTTTCAAAGACATTTCAGAAAAACTGTCACATACAGTGCATCATATTTATAATTCAGAAGTATCTTTTAGGATAAATGAAACTCAGTGACAACTGGAATGAAGATGTCATACCAGTTTAGACACACACAAAACACACAACCTCAAGACAAAAAGCCTTCTCCCAGGACTGCAGAGAAATTCATCATGGCAGAAAGTACTTATAATTTTTAAAAGCTTTTCAGAGAGCAAAATGCAACAGCAGGGGCAGAAACTATTAAGATGAATAACACAACTGGCATCAAAAGAAAATGAAAGGTACTCCTGAGAGCCTCAGCAAAGATCTGGCCTCGTTTACCAATTATTTTTTCAGGACCAGACAGGCGATGACTCCAAAACAACAAGTTGACAGGGAGACTGGGAGCAGCAACAGGAGAGGGATTTTTTTCCTGTTTACTTTTCTAAGTTAGTCTCAGTCTGAAGAAGACATCATGCCAATCACTTTTTTTGTCCCAGTAATGTAAAAAACTACTTTTCCTAGCCAAATACTTGGGTTCCTAAATCACATCGTATCAGCTGTAGTTTTATGCCTCTCCAGATGAGTCACAAAGCAACATTAACTTAACATATGATGCTTGACAGTAACTCCCTAGAAGGAAAAGTTTTGTCTATCACACTGTTATGGACATCAAGATCAATGCAACATACTTTAGTACCTAAAATGTTAGAATCTTTAATGTTTATTCTTGCATACATTTTCTACACAGAGCACCGCTAGCATGCAGCAGTTTGTGCAGCAGTTTCTGGTCTCCATTTCTAGATCCTCTTAATCTTCTACATACGTCTGGGATCATCAGAGGACTCCTGGGAAGGCTCTGAGGAACTTCACCATGCCTGCCATCGCCAGGAAAAGCTAGCTAGCAAGCTTTAGAAGCTTTTGACAAGGTCTGACAGATGTTCATGATCAAAGAGTGCTTTGAGCTTTTGTTGCAGCCGACTCCTGATTAGTAAGGAATCCTTACATGTCCTAGAAAAAGACCTCTGTAAGTGCCAGGCCTAGAGCACAACCAACAAATGCAGTATTTTGTGCAGCAGGTTGCAGAAAATTATGAAAATGATGGCCAGAAAGTCTCTCTGTACATACTCCTGAGCAACTGTGGTGATGCACCACCAGGCTCAGTCCCCAGCACCCGCTGGAGCAGCCACTCCAGCACATCAGAGGCCTTGACACAGACCATGATCCTAAGGGATGATACAGATGTGCAGGTCTTGGACTGCAGGGATGCGGCTCCAAGAAATCTGCTCTGGTTGACCCTGCTGTGAAGGGGAATAGATTAGATTATCTCCAGAGTTTCCTCCAGTCTTAAAAAAAAGTCTGCCCTTGCAATACCTCAACCGTACTCTGTTTCAAAATTTTCTATGAATCTGGGCTCAAGATAACTAGTATAATACTGGTTTCAAGAACAGCAGGTTCAATTGAGGCATCCAAGAAAAACTTGATACTTCTACACAATTCTTCACTCATCAATTTTGGTACAACAAGCAAATTCCAACTGAATTTAAAAACCTTCATCTGCTATAATCATCACAAATTCTGGGCTCTAATATCAGGCATTTTCTGTAGCAAGTGCTGATAACCCTAAAGTAAGATATGGAGCTCCAGAATAAGATATACAAAATAAGCAGGTGTTGAACATTCCATTAGAGCCTACAGAGAGCTCACTCTGAAGCAGGCATCTAAGTTTTGTCAACTAAAGTGCACCATAAATTCCATCATAGATGAAGGCTGGATCACATGAGAACACCAACATTAGGCAGCTAAATTAAGGTATATGACACTTTCCAGCAGCAATGAAACTCATTATTAGACTTTTTCCCAAAGCTATTGTTTCAAGTTCTCCTACAGATTCAGATACATTCCCGACTGACATGTTCTCTTTGCAATTATCATACATCTAGTTGAAAAAATTAAGTGTATTAAGTTCTTAAGTGCTATTGTATTGCACTGTAATAGGTAATGAGCAAATACATAGTAATATAGAGTGCAGCAAGTAAAGTCTTACAAGCACTGGAGACAGACCAGTATAACCTCACCATCTAAAACTAAATGAAATGCAAGAAAGCACAAAGTGACAAAGTTGAACTTATGTTAAGTGATCAAAGTTCACATTATTGAAAAACAAAACTTGGAAGTGTTCATATGTATCTACAATTTTCTTCAATGCACAATTGAAGAAAACAGCCTCCCTTCAACTCCTTCTGGGTTTTTTTGGATAACAAGACAATTTCAGCAAAAGACTGATTAGGAATTTAGAGTTCTCCAATGTCAAATTTAGAAGTTTTCTACCACAGAGTAAATTCATAACAGAAAAACTTGCCTACATGAAGCGCAAAACATCGGTTCTTTCTGCTTTCCATTTCATCCAATTGTGCATTCTTTCAAGTATCAATTTTTCAACTCTGCTAAGCAAGTCAACTGGCTACACACAATCACAGAGGACTCCACCTGACTATTTTTATTTTCATGGAATGAGTCATAATATTTCCTGAGAAAAACAAGTAATTCCTGAATGTGTATGCCATACACACTACACAAACTTATTACTTCAGCAGCAGATATAACCACATCTTTTCACGTTAAGGGAAGGGCATTTCTCTCCATAAAAATACATGGAATGTAGACAACAACAAAAAAATACGCCAACCATAAGCTTCCATAAAAAGATAACTATAATTACTAATATTCTGAATAAACTGTTCTAAGCACAAAACCAGGATTGTGTCCTGCTCTTTTACATCACACTAATATCAAGTTTTAAAAACATTAACCTCAGCTATTATAAGAATAGTAGGAAAAACAAAGCTATTACTTCCCTTGGAGGTTGAAGGAAAGAAAACCTGAAATTTTTGCCTTCTCTCCCACCCTCCTTCTTTTAAACCTCTATGGGAAGAAGTTGCTATTAGCACACACAAAGCAATGTCCATACTATTTTGGCTGATGACTACACCAGCTGATGGTCTACGTATTTTCTTGTTAATGGATTCATCAGTGTGTTTCTCAGTTTTGACATAATTTACTCAGAAACACACCAAAAATTAGAAGCAAGAACATCCATCTATAACTGTCAGAATAATTATTTGACCATACTTTGAATATTATTAACCAATATTCTTTGCAACACTCACTGTTATAATCAATCTACTTCCTAACATCAGGAACAGAAAAGACAACTTTGGAAACAAGTGTCAAGAACCATCAACCTTGGTCTGATCAAAGGAAAGAATGAGTAGGTTCTGTTGTCTGGTTAGATAGCACTACCAAAGCTCCATAACCCACACTTATTACCTCAAAACTCTAGATTTAGTATACTGAGTACTAATTATGTGGAATTATTAGATATGAACTAGGCAGAAAGAAGTCATACTCAAAATTAATCTCTCAAAGTAATACACTAGAAGAACAATTACTTCTCATTAATAACCATTTTTTTCCTAAGATAGCTAGGGCAGCTCACTTAACACGGAAGAATGAGAACAAGTTTTTAAACAGTGAGTTTCTTCTGGTATTCTACAGCCAAGCCCAATTCAAAACAATACGGTGATATAACATACTGCACTGACAAATTCAATCCTAGTAGATCTAATAGAAGAAAAATATCTAGAAGGAAGTTTAGTTCCTACAACTGAAGGGAAATAGAAAAATAAGTTGTTGAGTTTATCTTGCTATATAACAAGTAGACATTAAAAAGGCAGACACATTTTTAACATAAGTAATTGGCTAACCAAGACCTATTCCAATTTCATCTGGTGCAAGAGCAGGCAGTCAGTTACTCCTTCTTTCTAGTCTCATACCTGTACCCAACACATTAGTAATCGAGACAACACATCACAAGACTACTCCAAATACCAAAACCTGGCAGTTCCAGTCGGAACACCAGAGAAAACAGCCTGGCCAGCAAGTCCAGAAATCAAATCAGGCAGAAAAAAAACAAACAGACAAACGCATACATCACCCTTTACCCAATCAAATTCAGAAACGTCTTTTGAAGCTACTCCTGACATTCTAAAAAATGCTGCTTATGCAAGGTACTCAAACAGTAAAGTACACAAATTGATGTTCATTATTCCAATAGTAAAGTGAGATCACCAACTAGGGCTTCTTTCATAGGTACAACGATACATGACCTGTTATTACTGATTCACTAAATATCAATATTAAAATAGATTTTTTTTTCTTCCCTCCTTATCCAACACACTCCAGTGTTTATTTTGCTATTTTTGCTCATCATTTTTATATTATTGGCAGGTAGCAAACAGAACACTTACCTGTGACCAGGATGATAAATGACAGTAGTTATTCCATGGGCATAATGGCTGCTAAAGTTGAAACTATGACTTTCTTGAAAGCTTTGATTTGTTCCAACACTAAGTATGGGGGGGAAAAAAATATACATTCTTTCAGATACATTTTCTTTCCACTTTTTAAAGAATTCTTTTGAAGTTCACTGTGTCTTCTCAAAGCAAGTCAAAATTTACGCTTACCTCACAAGATAACTTCTCAATTCTCCACGATAATTAACGACAAGCAGTTCGGCTGACCATTGGGCACTTGCTTTGTATTCTAGAAAGATCAATCCAGCAATAGCGTAACTCAGATCTCCTGGAAAACTTGCTGTCTTTACCCAAAAATGCAGACATAAATTGAGAAAGAAGGTGGATTTTAATTAAAAAAAAAAAAAAAGGGGGGGGGGGAGAGAGAGAGAGAGAGTCTTCATTACTGAAAGAACTAGGAAGTTAAATTTACTATGTTGTATAAAAATGTATTAAAAAAAATAAAGTTTCATAGTTTATATTAGTAACAAAATACATTTCCTTTTATCTTGATTTTAAAGAAATCTTATTACTATAAAGTTTGCAAAGACAATATACTAATGAAATACACTTGAGCCACCTTCCCAAATTAGTTTAATACAGCCTTTGAATATGCAAAATATAAAACATATTGCATGGGGCAAGCTAACAGCAATTATGTATTCTCATACCAAGAAAAAAAAAATACTCATATTGTTCTATCAGCAATATGTCTTGATTTATAAGTGATTCTGCATATAAACTGCAAATTTGTAATCTACTACTACAAATTGTAACTGTTTGCACACATACTAATTAGGTGACTCTATACTTTCACAATCTGATGTACCTGCAGATCTACCACAACTCTAAGAAAAGAAAGATGAAGATTCTGACTAGCTACAACACCACAAAAGATATGCTTTGCAAGTGGTACACATGACTTAAGTTTATAATATATACATCATATGATAAACACTTCATGATACATTTGTGCATGGTATTCATACTGCAAGCTTACATACCAAAAGTAAGCCGTGATTAAAAGAAGGCCAGTGAGTGGAAATTACCCTCTATCCTTACAAAAAGTTCTACTATAATTCATATGTAATCTAAGAGAGCACTTACTGGTGAAATGACCAAAAGCTCACTACCCATTAGGTCAAACACTCTCACTGTTCCAATGCTTTCAGCATAAGCAAGTAACGTACAATCATGACTCCATGCCACTCGTCTCCATTGAGGGTTAGGATCCTTTGGCACTATGAAAAAGGAAGAAAGTTAAATTTAAATATAAATATAATCCCTTAAACGAACAAAAAGTTAAGTGCATCAAAAAATCCAGGGTGCCTACCATCATTACAAGCTTATCTCAGAGGAGAGAGAAAAAAAAAACCACACCACCTCCAACACCTGCTATGTCGTATGCTACACCAAACCTATTAATTTTAACTACCATTTCATTTCAGATTTAGTTTTTTTATTTTAATCATCATGAAAAGAAGAGAGGAAGGCAGGGTAATGGAGCTAGTCACAAAGCAAAATTATTAAGAGATTCTTCTCGATGCTTTTAAGAGGTTACAAAATTACCGTTAAAGTAAACCAACACCACCAGTTAGCAATTCATGAATAATAAACAATGATGACACCAAGTAATGATGTAAAGGTCGTCATGTTGTATACCTTGACATTTTCCAACTATGGATCCAAAGTCATCTTTTGCAGACCTGCAGAAAGAGACTCATATGGATTTACATAAGAAAAAAACACTATTCAATTTTCGAGAATAAACAGAACACTGTAAAAATATTCTACATGCACAATTCAAAGGCCTGCGTGTATTGAACTACTTGTTCAAAAGAGGCAGACAGTAGCTTCCACCCTTAGGCAGCTACAGTACCTAACAGCAGTATTTTAGAAACCCTCCTCCCAAAACATAAATATTAATATCCCTTATTTAGTAGTAATGCTGTTCAAAATAGGATAGTAGCATTTCAGAACTTCAGCATGTAACTTTAGGGAAAAAAAAAAAAACTTAGTCAATATTCTCTAGGTTACAATTTTAGAAACAATGCAAGAATATAGTTACATTAATACAGTTGAAACACAAGATTTATTTTATAGTCTATAAGCTGACATTTATGGTGTTCACACCACTTCTGATTGAACAATTTTCATACACTTGCTTCTTTTACATATAAATAGAAGGTCTGACCTTCTAGCAAATGCATTTTTGTGAAGCAAGTAAACACACTCAATCAAGATCCGTTCTACAGCTAAATGTGTTCTTGAACTGGCAAAGGAGAGTTGCTTGTTACAGAGCAGAAGAAAAAGGGAAAGCAGTCTTTACGGCAATTCACACTACTTGTAAAATAAGGTGAGGTATTATACATGCCAGCTACTCTACAGAGAGGCAGAATACTAGCTCCTTGTCCCATTTATTAGGGTGACTTTCCAGGGGGAACAGAAAGACAAAGGTTAGAAAGATCATGATTTAGGATTAGTATTTTGAAGTATCTTGATTGATACTTAATATAAATTTACCCACAACATTTATAACTGGGGGGGAGCGGTTTAAATGGGGAATGGCCAAGAACTAAGAAGAAATAGAAGGCTTCTACCTTCCAGGTCATAAAATATTTTAAGATTATTACATAGATTACTTGCACAATAGATAATATTCAAAAGAACGCCCCCAAGAAAATCTTTAAAAGTACAGTTATTAAATAACTGGACACACTTTCTCAGAACACCACAGCTGTTGGTGTGTGGTGTGTTGTGAAGCAACAGATAATACTAAGTTACCTGATTTCTACACATTGGTCTTGAACAACTGCCAACAATTTGCCATTGCTGAAAGAGAAAAATACAGGTGTGAAAGTTCATTTAAAGTCCAGTCCTTACAGAATGCACATCAGAGTTCTAGGTACTTTTCTGCAAGGTTAGATATAAATTTCCTCTTTCATAAATCAAAACAAATTGGGAAATACCAATTTTTATGCAAAAAAAAACCCCAAAGAACCAGTGCTATAACAAGATCCCCTTCACGTCACTAAAATGTATCTGTAGCTCTTTTCTAGTAACACTAAGAAAACAAAAACAACGTCTAAAATCTTGCTGCAGGGAAGGTCAGAATTAGTTGTTGTTCATGGATAATTTTATAACAGCAATATCTAAAACTATGTATTGCTTTATCTGGAATAAACAAGTATCATACTTCAGTAAGTTACACTGTCTCCTTCGGAGCAGGTCTCCTGTCTTTGTACCTAACACGTAACATTGCAACTGGCATGCTGTGCATCAAACGGGGTCATCACTTCCCTCAATGAATCATCATCTCTCTCAACAGTACAGAGTGCTTGCTGAACCACTGATCATATTCAGCAGTAATACATAATAAAATAAAACATTCCATACTTCTTTCATATCATTGAACCATTTTTCTGTACATATTTATGATTTTTTTTTAAAGCGAGTGATCTCACCAGCTTTTAAAAATAAGCATAAATGTGTCCAGAAAATCTCATTGATCTCAGAATTACTACAGAACAGCTGGTTCTAGCCTTGGAACTCTTGCTTCTTGTCTACATGTACAATAACAGACATGTCTTCATGGTATGCATCCACATTCCAGAAACATTAAAATAAGCAACATATCCTGCCAAGTTATAGGTCTTTAACCGATCAAATGCAGGACTTGAGTTTGAGAACGATTGCACTGCAAGCCACTTTGCCTCAAAAGCTAGACAGACATTCAGAGCTGAGCGAGAGGCGCGTCAAATGAAGGGAAGTAGCGTGGAATCCCCTAGGTAGCAGACTGGCCTTTCTCTCCCAAGGCTACCTGTCAAAGCCTCCAGCATTTCTCTTGACTAAAAAGAATAACATGACTTTAGCACAATATTAACTCAGAAATGTTACTAATGGGGACGGCCAGGGAAGCAGCGGAAGCATTAATACATTCACTACTGCCAAAAATGGAAAAGCATGTAAGCTGGTTACCTTGCAAGTACTAGGTGCCAGTTGATCTGCTTACTAACCAGACGAACCAGTCCAGTGGGCAGAGAAAACTTGGCAGGGCTGAAATAACAAAAACATTAGGCTAAATCAGAACATACACCTAACAAAAGCAGTACTCAAGATACACCTGCCAGACGACTTAGCTTTGAGGCAACCATCAATCACCTGTGAGGTTTTCGCAACTAAACATGACTCAGCACTGCACCCTGCAACATGATGAAGACTAACAACATCCTTGTTTGTATTAATGAAACAAAACCACATGTTAAGAGAACGGATTATTTACTCCTAACTCGTTATACTCCACTCAGTTCTGGGCCCCCCATTACAAGAACACCAGCAATAAACTAGAGGGCCACCAAGATGGTCAGGGGACTGGAGCACTTGCCCTACAAGGAGATGCTGATGGAATTGTACTTGTTTAGCCTGGAGAATGGAAGGCTTCAGGGAGACCAAACAGTAGCTCTCTGATACCTAGGAGGTTACCATGAAGATGGGAGCCACTGAGGTGCATGGCAGAAGCACAAGAAACAGTGTTAGGTTAACAGCTGGACTCGATCTTAAAGATCTTTTCCAACCTAAATGATTCTATGATTCTAAAACAGAGGAGGTTCCAAGGTGATATAAGCAATTCTTCACCACGAAGACAGTCAGGCACTGGAACAGCCTGCCCAGAGAGTCTTTGGGGTCTCCATCCTTTAAGTTTTTCAAGACCTAGCTGGACAGAGCCCTAAGGAACCTAGACTGAATTCGATGTTCTCCCTGCTTTTGGCAGGACTTTAAACTAGAGGCCTCCCAAGCTCCCTCCCAAATGTTTTTATTACATACATAAAAATAGCAACTAGAATCAGTTATAAAACCTAGAAATCAGACTTTAAATATGACTACTGGCGGGGGAAGGAAGAAAAATAAGTTAATTCTGCAACTAGCCTTATATGATGGTATGGAGCCTATAAACACCACCACCCCTTCCAAAAAAAAAAAAAAAAAAAAAAAAAGGAGGGGGACCCACATAATAAAGTGGAACACCAGCAATAGGGAAAACAGCACCGCCTGCTGAATTCAAGTATGGTATTGTTTCACAGGGAGCCACATGAATGTCCCTTTCCATGTATCTCAAAACCACCAGAATACCCCCAAAAAGGGAGAACTGACATCTTCAAACCTCCCAAGTGCATCAACAGAGTACTATAACCATAGAGCTGAAATTCTCCAGGAACGCTGTATTAACCCCAATATGTTTCTGGGACCATTTAAGTGCCTTTTGAATATGAAGTTAATTTTATAAATGGCATGAGTGTTGCTCAACTAGTTACCAAGTTTTTTGTAAGACAGTTTGAATTGTCAAAAAAAAAAAAATATAAATTATTACTCCAAAGGAAGCAAATCCTGCCATGCCATCATACCTGTCATTGAAGCTTAAGAAAAAGACTACTTCACTTGCAATATCTCAGTTGGGAGTGGGCAGAACAAATACATGTTTTGTGAAAGATGATGATCCCATTGAAAGTTTACTTGGTTTCCGATAAAAGCAAGAAGTCAGACTAGTATACACCAGCTCTTTCCTAGACAGGCTTCAGCTGCAACTCAAGTGATTACAACTTAAAGTTATGAAAAGAGAATATTCAAAGCATTGCTTAGACAATATTCTAAACAAGTGTTCAATTTTACTCTCATTAAAAGTAACTTTCCATCAAATCAAAAAGCTATAAAAATATTACAAATCAAAAGATTAAGCACTATTTTCATCAAACCTACCTGTACCAGATGTATCGAAGCAAAAACAGTGCAGGACCTACAATGGAAAGAGCGGTAAAAATTATACCTCTAGCTGTTTTAAAACACTCTCCAGCTTACTGAACACAGAATCACAGAAATTCTCACAGAAGTAAAAGGTATTAAGGGAAATAACCCTCTATCCTTGGCCAATGAATTAGTGTATTAGAGTAAATGCAAACAGCTGATCAAAAAAAAAATCACTACACATTTCTGGAAATTCTAAGAGAAATTCTTGAAAATGCAATTCAGTTACTGCATAAACCAAGTGTTGAATGGCAATGTAACGTAATCAGAATGTACAGCTTCCTTATAGAACTGTATAACTAGCAAACAGCCCAGTGCAAGACCTGGTAGAGAAAAAACCTCAACATTTTGCAAAACACAACAGAGCTTCTAAACTTCTGAGATGTATGGTTTATTAGTTTGTCCCAATAAGCTAACAGAGACAAGAAAGCTCATAAAAATTACATAAAAATAACATAGCAATATTGATAATCAGAAAACATCTTCCTGAAAACACATCCTGCACCCTATTTCCATTATACTAGCCACGCTAAAGTACAGAAATTGTAAACATAAGCAATCCACACATCATTTTTATGAGTCATGAATATAAGAACAAGTCATATTTACCTGTAATTGCTCTAGTAATGATAAATGATGCACCATGTTTTCTGTTGCCTCTTGGCTGCAATTACAACAATAACGGTCAAACACTATGTCATACATTTTAACTTAAATGCAACATTCATACATATATTCACTGATTAAATTTAAGTTTCGTGCTAGTCTACAAGTTCCGTATGTATTTTCTGTTACTTGCAACTTCATAGAGTAATTTAACTGCATAAGCTAAAAGAGGCTATAAAGCCAAATATTTTAAGTGCCAAGATGTAATAAACAGAACGTGCTACAGATTGTCTATCGATTCAGCTTTGCCTTCATCTTTGGGTAGTAACAAGACTTGTGACTTCTGATTATGTTCTCCTGTAAGGTAGTCTAAATCATTCTTTCGATGCCAAATGAATGCCAGATTGATCTGTAATGCCCAGAAGAAGTCAAGGCAATTGGTGTTCAACATATTATGCTACTATAAAATTCCAAAGCTATATAAAGACTGCTCATGGAAGTTTCAGAATTATTAAGAAGAACAAAGAACTTGTACAGAAAAATTTCTTATTGTCAATTTGTACTAGATAACAAAGACACTCAGATCACCACCTCTACTCCATACTATGTCACATAGCCTTTCCAGCAGTCCTGCCCTACTTAAGGAGGAGGGGAACAACTATGCTTACGGTATAAATGAAAGCACTCTCCAAACACAGAAAAAAGAAATACAAAAACAACCTAGAATGTGTATTTTCAGCTATAAGAAAAGGTAAAATTATTTGCCAGTAAGAAAGTAGGAAAGAGGTATTAGACTGAGAAGACAAGGAAGATAACCAATAAAGAAGGCATCACACACAAATCTTCAAAATAAGCAGTGATGCTTGTACTTTTCATAGCGAAAATTAGAGCACCACAAAACGAGCATTAAAGCAGGTGATGAATGAATTTCCTATTCTTTTCAGTATAGAATACATAGAACAGATCATTACTTGTTATCTGAAATATTCGGAGTTCTCACTCCAAGTTACAGAGCAGCAAACACTGAAAGACACACAAATTTATCAAAATTATGGAGTATGTCCACATTAAGAAAAAAAAAAATTTGGGCTCCCAAATTTAAGTTATTGAAGTAAAGATTATCAGTTTTCTATACAAAGTCTGCAATCCAGAAACAGTCTTTCAGATAATCAGGCTGTCATCTCACAGTATGTAAGAAGCCAACAGAGCTGTACTAACAGATAATGTTCCAAACTCAGATTGATCAGCCAGGAAATAACAAGGCACTACAGTAAAATAGGTGAGAGTATAAATTCTTTCTTACAGCTATCATAGTACCTCCAGGAGAGCTGCAATTTCCTAGGGAGGTTAAAAGCAGAGCTTATTGAAGTTTTTGGATTAAGAAAAGTTCCCAGTAAAAACACTTCCAAAAATGGCTTCTACTTCTTCAGAATCTTTTGGAATATTCTTAGTGTCCACTCCTGAGCCTAAAATACAGGCTCCTATTCCACACATCTTAAACCCTTCACAAAGATGATTTACTATTATACTCTGAAGACCTGAATTTTACTTTTTATAATAACATTCCTATCACCTCAGCAACAGCAATGCTACCAGATCTGCTATATTTCTTTTTTAATTCATCTCCATTTGGGAAAACAACTTCAAGTTCTTCTTCGCTAGAGCATTCCAGAAACAAAACTTAAGTAAATTCCTCACTGACAAGACACCCACTTAGTTTTGGATTCTGTCGCACATCCAGCAAGCTTATGGGGTGTGGGGGAAATCTCAAAACATTAGACGGCAATAAAAAAACCCCACAGAATCAAGTGATACATTCGATACATGTCAGAAGCTAGACAGCTAGAAGTTACTTGTCTACTGGAAAAAAAGAAAAGTTCAGCCTGCCTGTATTTACACAAACAATTCCACAAGTCCTCCCCTACAACCTCCTCCACAACCTCATTCACTGTTTTCACTGATCAACTACTCAGTAATTCCTTTTATTGTTGTCATATTGTTTCAGGGTTCCCAAACAGTGCATCATATACAATCACATCACTACACTGAATACAGACAGCTTGCACTGTCAGTTCCTTGCATGTGTCCTTTATAAGTATCTGTTATTTTCACTCCCCGCAAAAAAATTCATCTTGGGAAATTCAATACAGGTGAATGAGAACACTAGCAAAAACTAAAATTAAAGCTAATTTGGGGTTCCAGCTTAAGAAATCTATGCCAGTTTTGTCAGTGTCTTGAATTTAACATGACTTTATGTGTTCATCAGAGGACTGATGGAGTGTTGATCTGCTGGAGGGTAGGAGGGCTCTGCAGAGGGATCTGGACAGGCTGGATCAATGGGCCGAGGTCAACTGTATGAGGTTTAACAAGGCCAAGTGCAGGGTCCTGCACTTGGGCCACAACAACCCCATGCAACGCTACAGGCTTGGGGAGGAGTGGCTGGAGAGCTGCCCGGTGGAAAAGGACCTGGAAGTGCTGGTTAACAGTAGTATGCCCAGGTGGCCAAGAAGGCCAACAGCATCCTGGCCTGTATCAGAACTAGTGTGGCCAGCAGGAGTAGGGAAATGACTGTGCCCTTGTACACGACACTGGTGAGGCCGCACTCAGTACAAGAAGGACATTGAGGTGCTGGAGCGTGTCCAGAGAAGGGCAACGAAGCTGGTGAGGGGTCTGGAGCACAACTCTTATGAGGAACGGCTGAGGGAACTGAGGTTGTTTAGTCTGGAGAAGAGGAGGCTGAGGGGAGACCTTATCGCTCTCTACAATTACCTGAAAGGAGGTTGTAGTAATATGAGTGTTGGTCTCTTGTCCCAAGTAACTCGCAACAGGAGGAAATGGCCTCAAGTTGCCAAGGCGGGGTTAGACTAGATATTAGGAAAAATTTCTTTACTGCAATTCAAAATGGGAATTATCTTGAAAATGATGTAAATAGGCAAGAAATACCAAGTTTAAAAGAGCCAATACCATTTACTGAAGGTGACAAGCAGCATTCTGTGATGCTTAGAAATTCTGACTATCTGGGCAGATGAGGACTGTGGTTCCACAATCACTTTAAATTAGCATACCTGCTAAAGGGAGTTCTCACACTTCACTCAGCCTTGACTGACACATTTTTCACCCCCCTCGGTACCTACATGAGTACTAGAGTGACCACTCAAGAAAAGGAAATGAAACAACACAAATGTTTCTCAGACTAACGAGTTCTTTAGTCAACTTACCATACAACTTCAAGAATATTAATGGCAGCACAAGAGAAGGGATACTTGTCAGAAACGTGCCCCCTTAACGCAGTTAATAGAACCACAGTCTCATGCCACCACACCTAAGTCCTCCTCATGGCTTGGAGACATGTAAATCCCTTTCATATGTTACTAGAAACAAACACTATTTACCATTTCTCAAAACACAGTTAAATAAAAATAGGTGCAACTGTCTACTATACTCTACTATATGAACGATCTATGAAGTTAGTAATTGGTAACTCTGCAATCATTTTTCCAAACATCCACACCTACTGCCACAACTGAGGACTTACAGATCAAGATAAACAAAAAAAACAAAAAAAAAGTTTTTCTGATAAACAAAAAAATATCTTTATAAGAATGGCTTTAGTAGTTATGAATAGGTATATTCTTCCACCTGTGATGTACAAACACCTTCTCTGTTCAGATGTTCTCATTAAGCATAAAACTTTGTTAAATTACTTCCATAAACCTCTTTTAGTGGGAACTACATTAACAGCTGCAGTGGACTTGAAAGCCACATTGCTTGCATTCTCTTGCATTCAAGTCAAACAGGAATAGGTGTACAGGCTATATTCTTCCACCTGTGATGTACAAACACCTTCTCTGTTCAGATGTTCTCATTAAGCATAAAACTTTGTTAAATTACTTCCATAAACCTCTTTTAGTGGGAACTACATTAACAGCTGCAGTGGACTTGAAAGCCACATTGCTTGCATTCTCTATGTTCAAGTCAAACAGGAATAGATGTACAGGCAGCTAGCTCAGCACGTTGCAGGGGAAAAGATGAAAAAGCAAATATGAAAGAGCTTCTCAGCTCTACCATTGACCCATGAAGAAAAATAGACAGAAGCAAGCAAAAAAGTGGAAAACATTGTTCTTGTATTACAATATTTTAAGCTTTGGCATCCATTTGTGTGCGTAGTAGAGATACACTTGTCCCTTTTAACGCACTCCTGAAAATGCAGATGCAATCATTCTGATATACAAGTCTAGAAAGGGATCCAGTTTTTCTCACGCAAGTTAAGCTTGTTAAAGACCTTGTTTTCACCAGGACAGTTTCCACTGCTCTCAGTACAGCTGTTTCCGGACATGACACCTGGACTTCATTACAGCTTCCCTCCTATCAGCTCAACAGTAAAACCCCATATGCATCAGTCACAGGTAATATAGACCATATAGAGCAATAAAGACTTCAAGGCATCCCAGGCAGCAAAAAACAAGGGTGACAAGGTGGGAATTTAGTGACAGAGGGCCCAGAGGAGGCCACAAAAATCATCAGTGGAATGGAGCACCTCTGCTATGAGGACAGGCTGAGAGAGTTGGGTTTGTTCAGCCTGGGGACAAGAATGCTCCAGGGAGACCTTACTGCAGCCTTCCAGTACCTCAAGGGGGCTTAGAAGATGGGGACAGACTTTTTAGCAGGGCCTATAGTCATAGACCAAGGGGTAATGGTTTTAAACTAAAAGAAGGCAGATTTAGACTAGATAGAAGGAAGACATTTTTGACAATAAGGGTGGTGAAACCCTGGCACAGGTTGCCCAAAGCGGTGGTGGATGCCCCGTCCCTGGAAACATTCGGGGTCAGGTTGGACGGGGCTCTGAGCAACCTGATCTCATTGAAGATGTCTCTGCTCATTGCAGGGTGGTTGGACTAGATGACCTTAAAAAGTCCCTCCCAACCCAAAGATTCAACGATTCTATGACAGAGGCTGGATGGCGGCAGAGATACCTTTTGTGCTCGCCCCTGCTGCCCTCCCCGCTCCTGTGCCTATCAGGAACGGAGCGGGCAGCCCGGTAAACGCCCCTGGAGGCAACAGCCCATCCCCACAGCCCATCCCCACGGCCCTCAGGGCTGGCCGGCGGCCCCCTCGCCCCGGGCCGCCCAGCCC
>NW_010538198.1:0-16433 GCF_000687285.1 Phaethon lepturus | reverse complement strand
GCGGCTGAGGGAACTGGGGTTGTTCAGTCTCAGGAAGAGGAGGCTGAGGGGAGACCTTAGCGTCCTCTACAACTACCTGAAAGGGGGTTGTGGCGACGAGGGTGTTGGTCTTTTCTCCCAAGTAACCAGCGATAGGACGAGAGGAAATGGCCTCAAGTTGCACTAGGGGAGGTTTAGATTGGATATTAAGAAAAATTTCTTCACCGAGATAGTGGTCAAGCTTTGGAACAGGCTGCCCAGGGAGGTGGTGGAGTCACCATCTCTGGAAGTGTTCAAAAAACGTGTGGATGTGGTGCTTCAGGACATGGCTCAGGGGGCATGGTAATGTTGGATTAATGGTTGGACTTGATGATCTTGAAGGTCCCTTCCAACCTTAGTGATTCTGTGATTCTGTGAAATGCAAAAATACATGCAGAAAGATGCCCGGGCAGGGGGAGCAGAAAGTTTGGTCAAGTCATCCACAATTTTTTAGTACATTTCACATCTTACCTTTTCTTTAGGGTAAGTAGCCTGGTTTAAATACCTCCTTAGTTTCATGGTTCTTTTTGGGAGGGATATATTGCATCAAGTGATTTTAGCGTGTTGGAGATCCCAATCCATAAAGTAGAACAGAGTCATGAAATGTCTGAGCATCTGTAATGTTTATGTAGACATATTTAATTTACTTTTTTTTTTTCCAGGAAGTTGTATAGCAGGGCTGAACTTTATGATTTTTTGCTTTACTAATGATACTGTTAAGTAACACCACAAGGCCTAATTTTGGGGAGACCTGTCAATGGCATTTGCATTTTACTTGCAGGCATTGATTAAAATAAAATTCTCATTAAAAACATAGTATCAATAATTTAGTGCGAACTGGATGAGGTTCATTATGAACTTACATGAAATATTGAAACACTGTGCTATATGAATATATAGCTACAAAATGTCAATAGGTTCCATCAAATCTGTATTCTTTGTTGATGTTTTATCTTACTTGCTGCTTGGAAATTGAGTGTTCATTCTGAATTAAGCATTTTTTATCAATTCCTCTTTTTTTTTAATCATCTCTTTTCCCTAGTACTACATGAAATCATAGGAAACCAGGAAGCATAATCTTCTGAGTAGAAGCATTAACCACACATTTTTATTGGCTTCTTTAAACGCTGTGTTTGACAGAACTAACTGAAAAATCATATTCATTGACACCTAACTAAATATATCATCTGTGGAAGATAAATAATTACACACATCAATTTTTAATACATTTTAAAATATATGAGCCTTAAGTCTTCTCTACGGCTTAATATTCTTAGTTTGTTATTTCAGTGATATTGAGGCCCGTAAAGTAAAATTTTCATAAGCTACTGTCATATTTGCAATTCATTTCAGGTCTGTAAGTCAGATCAAAGGTCACAAATCAGTTCAGATTTAGTACTCGCTCTTATTTGTTATTTCTGACTCCTTTTTAAAGTTTTGTAAATTTTTGCCTGAACTGTTTTTAGTCTTATGAATTATCAAATACATATGCACAGAAGCTGTTTACAGCAATGTATGTAGATGATAGAGATGTTTATTCCTTCTCTTTTATAGTTTGGTTAAGCATAACCACACTGCTATTCCCTTATTCATTCCTACTTCCGTTCTGAAAGAGCTAATGATACACTTAAAAAGTCTAGCACCAGAGAATGTGAAAGAGCAGGGGAACCTATACCTTATGTAGGGTCACTTGGAATATGATACAAATATCATTGCCATTTCTTTATACTCAAATTTTAAAAAAGGACTAATTTTTCATATTTAATGTGTGACTACTTGTGTCCATCTAAGACAAGTATTTATTCTTAAGACACAAATACTCTATACACGTCAAAATTCAAATGCAATTTTTTTTTTTCCTCTGTGCAACATATTTTTTTAGATTCCTCACTTGGAAATTGGTGCAGAATTTGTAAAAATTAAAGCAAAATAGCAGCATCAAGAATCCCTCCAGCAATGCCAATGGATACTACAAGTCACATGATAAAATTTTGCATACACTGATGTTGTGTATTTTATATCATAACACTTTCAATAACATATTGTACAGTTTTAAACAAATCAGAAAATTGAGTCCTATATAATAGTTTTCATGTTTTAGAGGTGGACAACCATTGCTTGAGAACTGCCACATGTTGCTTCTAAAACTTGTATATTGTTATATCTGAGAATTTTAAAAATTAGAAGTGGCTTCTTTTTAGATTAGCATAAAGATTTATTAAACTGGAATGTGATCATTGCTCTCTCTGAAATCCTAGTCTTTCGTCTTAAATTCACTTTTCTATTATGAGTATAGATGGCACAGCCAAGGAAGAGAAGTCATGTCTATCAGTTTTGGCCAGCCACAGAAACTTTAAGACTTGATAACAGATAACTTAAGGTCATGTTTTTGTCTTAGCTTTGCCTAGGAAGCAAAAAAAAAGGGAATTGATACATGTGATCATACCTATTTAAAATCATTTAAACAGTACCTGAAAACTAAAAAGTACATTTTTGGCTTTTAATAGTGAAGACAACTAATGCAGTGAAAGAAGCTGGTCTCAGATTTATGTGTTCCTTTGTCGCTAGCCTAAGAAAATGCATTTGGTAAGGCATAGATATCTGAGACAAAATTCCAAATTTTGACTTAGAAATTATTAAAATAAGTAAAACAAACTATATTCCAAAGTTCCCAGCTAAAGCAATACCACTATTTCCTTTTTCTTATTTGATGTCAATTCTTAACTAGTTCTGAACATAATGAACTGTGATTTTTTTATTTGGTGTGTTTATTCAGATTCTTCTGTTATTTCTGTTTGGTGCTTTGCGTAAGTGTTTTTACTTTAATCTCTGAGTTGTAAAGATCGTGTGGTGTTTCAGATGCCAGTAGGGGCTAAATGCCATTCTTGGAAAGATATGCTTTTGAACTGGCAAGGATAGCATAATTGGCACTGAGAGTAAGTAGTTTTTATGTCAAGGTTGTCAAACCTATTTTGCTGCCAGCTCTTGGCTAGAATTCTGCTTAATACCAGATGGCATTGTTTTTTAGATATTCTTGAATAGAGCAGATCATTAATTCCCCCCGGATTTGCTCAGGCACCTTATATGATGAATTTTTCTGCCCACATGCCTGTGCACTTTGTAAAAATCTATGTTCTTTCTTCCTTTTTATTGTACAGAAATCATGATTCATTCTTAAAAAAAGTACATATTCTGTATAAGCTGTGCAGCATAACTACATGATCTTTATTTTAAGTGAATGTTTCATTTTAACACACAATTATTTGCAGGCACAGTTGGCATTACTTGGACACCTAAATGTGCACCTAATTACCTTGATTATTCTTACAAATCAGGTAGAAAAGAGGCTTACTAATATAAAATACCATTTTGGGTTTGTCAATAAACAGTTATCTTGCAGTGTGAAAGAGCTGGCACACACTGGATGGTTGAATTGAAGTCCCTTCAACTCAGGCCACCTGAGACCGATGCTCCAATGCTTCACACATCGTACATTTGCACACTGCGTGCTTGCTACCAGATTGTACTAGTGAACTCCCAGACTTAGGGTCCATGAAGAGGGATCTGTGTTAGAAATGGTAGAAATCAGTAGCAATGTTTCCTTTGCCAAGAAATCACGCAGTTTAGATTAATAAGGCGGCCCACTGAGGTTGCCAAGGTAGGCACTGAATTACTTCTCACTGTTACAGGAGTTTTAATGATTAAGAGCTATCTTTCTCTTTGCAAATTCTTAATGGAAATGTAGTAATGGAAATTACTCTGCCCTTCTGTTGTGGGGGTAGGGGAACCGACCAAAGAAACCGCTTCATTGTATCTATTAAAAAATATGTAATGGTACCAAGATACCTTAATTTTTAGTCCAGTTCTATTAACAGTGTTATGTTTTAAAACATTTAGGGAAAGCAAGTATTCCAGGGACAAAATTAGGAGAGTGGATAACACTGAATTTGTAAAGACCTCACTAACTGTTTTTTGAATTACGGTTTCTGTAAAATACGTGATGATTTCTGTTTGGAATCTCAAAACCTGTACCAAGGATGCCAGTCAACAGTCTTAAGAACACACTAATTTATGAACAGCTGTTTATTTGAAGTTTTTATCACGTGAGATTTAGTGGAAAGAAAGAATCTGAGCATCTTGTGTAAGATATAAAAGGTCTTGAAGAGTTTTTTTTCTAGAATTAAAACCAAAATTTAGCAGCACCTGAGACAGTTTGGCTATCCCAAGCAGGCAGATTCTGTGAACAGCTCAGGATACCTCTAAGAGCATGCTCTGCTATAACAATAGTATCATTCTCTCGGAAGACAGACCCCTCTCCTCTCCTCTCCTCTCCTTCACTCATTTTTCTTCTTTAGATTCTTGTGTTAGGTGTGCAGCCACACTCTTCAGAAAGGTTTTTCCTGAGGTTCTCTTCAAGAATAAAGCTGTGATAATTTTCCCTAGGTTTATTCCTGGAAATCTAATCTTTCTGAGCTGTACATTTTAAAATACATTTAAAACATTAAATATGGTGTCATGTCTGTGGCAAGGTCAGTGCATATTGGAAAGCAAAATGTTAGAACTTCATCACTCTGAAGTGTGTGATGCAAAGGCGGAGAAAAAATCAGTCTGCTCTGAAGCATGGGAGGAAGCTCGTACCAGTTCTGGATTGTTGCCATATTGAGTTCCACGGTGATGGTTCCAATTTAAGAGACAGATAAGTTCCCCACATTTTTTCGACATCTCAGCATCTGTATTGATTACCTCACATTAAATTGGCAGCATGGGCAATTTTATTTGTGTTCTACAGGCTGGTTTAAGTTTGGTTATATCATTAAAGTCACTGAAAATCCCCAGGGTTCTTTTCAGTATAGTTTCATAATGGAGGACACTTACATTTTAGTTTCAAAATATCATGGTATTTTGACAAGCATCTGTAAAGAAATCATACCTGTGTGTATTTTCCTGCCATCTAGCAAGGTTTACTATTTCAGTACTCCTTCATCTTCATCCGATCCCATTTGTGCTTGATATACCAGAGGGAATCCCGTTGTTTCAGCTGAATATAAATTCAGTGTTTATTATTCCTGGAAGGATTTTTTTGTTTGTCTAATAAATTCCTTATGGATGACATTAGGATTTAAACAAAAAAATATTCCTTTTCAACTACCAAGCAAGGACTGGATTTACAGTCAAATACCTTTGATTTCTGACTGTGTAGAACCATCTTGCATTTGAATTCTATTAACTGAAAGCAAACAAACAAAAATCTGAAGCTGATAAAGGACTTAAACAAGATTTCTTTGAGGAAAAAATCTATTTACTAAAGCAGAAGCAGAACAATCATGAGCATACATTTAAATTCTAAATAAAAAAAATCATAATATTTCTTGTGCACATCCATTTCAATCTCTGTGATAATATTAGCAGCTGAAACAGCCAACTGCCATCCCAGTGTCTCCAGCTACTCAGTTATGAACACTTTTGCAGATACACAGAATCTCTCACACAAATTACTCATTTTATCATTTCCAAAGTCCATGAAAGCCTTATTCATTCTTTCATGAGACTGTAGTTTAGAAAATACTGCTGTTGACATATCTTTATCAGACAAAAGCATAACGATCTAAAAAGAGTAGATAGTTTTACCACGATAAATTTCTCTTAATCTCAGTTAAATTGAAAGTCCTTTGAAATATGAAAACAAATAGAGATTTGGAAAATACAGTCACAGGTTTAAAATGTTTCTAAGATTTTTTGGGGCAATTTGTGGTACCAGTTTTGTTATGCCAGACTGCCAGCCAGAAGCATTAGCACTGTTCATAAACGTTTCACATTTGTGGTCTCATTCGATGTCCTAGCAATGCAGCTGACGGAAGGACAGTGCAAATGGCAAGGTTGTTGCTAAAAAGCCAGTCCTCTTTAACTGTCTGGGAGAGTAAAGGACCCAAAACATGTGGTTTATTACTGACTTCTGCAGAATGTCTTCTTACTAAATCCTTCTGGGCGATTGGAGCTGATGTTTTGCCTTTCCCTGTCACTGTGTATCTGCACCATTACTAGCTTGTCTTTAGCATTCACCCTTAGATTCAATTTGTAAGATTGCTGGTCCAGAACCACAGTTTAGGTTTATGCTCTGCAGTAAAATTTAAAGTTAACATAATGCCTACTATATTCTTCTGAAAGAATTTTCCTTGAAATAACTATATCAATTTACCTAACAGAATCAGCTGTTGAGACTATGTAAATGTTTATGTTATTGTAGGAATACAAGAATGTGAAGAAGGAAGGAAAAAAATTAAGATGAAAGTTAACACTGAGACCAAGAGGCCATAAAGATTTGAGATCACCAATGATTTTAAACAGTTGCAGCTTCCCTGTCTTGGAATAGTTTGGTCCTTATTAATATATTATTTCACACTCCCCTGCTAAGTCATTTCCTTTTTCATAGACACGAAATATATTTGATTTTTATGAACTTTGCTGTGGAAAAGCATATTCTTTCTTGTGCTAGGAAGTCAGCCTTTATTCTGTTGACATTGGCTAATCTCAACTAATAGTCTAACTAACAGGATAACTTAAACTCAGAAGAAACATTATATTTAATCTGTTGTAATGAAATACCAAATTTTTTAAAAAGTATAATTATTATTTTTAGGCTTAATATTTTATGTGAAACATGTTAAGAAACAGATTTAATAAACCAGTAATTCTGAATGAAAATTTCATGTTCTTAATGTTATTGATAAATGATACAGAACATCAAAGAGATTTGGTAATGCATCAGTTTAATGTATTCTTATAATGGAAGCTCTTATTCACTAGCATTATTTTTGTAGCATGTCTTGTTCCTTCAATAGCTGTCATTTAAACATGAAAGTTTCCTGCAGTGCATTGCCTTAGGATATGATTTTCTAGATTTATAAATAAATGATATCCAGTCTAAAGTGATGGAGTATTGGGCAAATGGAAGAAAATGCTTACAGAATAATGTCAAATTAAAATGGCAGTAGATAAAATCTGCATTGGTACAAGGTTGATTTAAAATGCAACTATTCATGATTTAAAAATTAAAGTTGAAATTGAGAACTTTGGATACTAAAACTGTTTATTATTTTATCCAGTTAAATGTTTTTCAGTAGTCTTCCTTATCTTTTTTCAGCTACCTTTCATGGCTTCCCGGTAATACAGAATGAAGTCATTCAAAACTCACTACTACAAGGTTAAGCTGTGTTAGACATTACGCCCTAGTTACTGCGGCATTTGTGATATTAGACATTAGCATTTTTTTTTCACATCATTCAGTATTTAGATTAAGGATTCTTATTTTTGGTGTGTCTTCATTCATTCTTAATAAGATGGGTGCCTGGTACCTCACAACTTTGTACATCCAGACAACCGAGCTTAAATTCAAACTGTATTTACTCCCTTGTAACAGTTTCCAGGACTTTTGCTACCACATCAAAACAGAATTTAAAGTAACTACAAAGTTGAACTGGAACTGAGAGGACTTAGAATTTTTCTATATCAGTGTTTTAGTATGGATCAGAAATGTGTTTTTGAAACAGTCCTAATTGTCTCTACTTATTGTGCTTTCATGATGAGAACCAAGCAGTCTGAGTGCATGAACAGGATTTCTCTCAAATGGAACTAAACTGGGAAATGTCATCCCATAGCACACCTTATGTAGTCCAGCTACAAATGGGCATTCACATCACGGGACCTCATCAGAGATAGTCTAAAGATTTAAGAAAAAAACAAGACACACACATCCCTCCCCCCCCAAAAAAAACCACAAGAAAAAACACCACAAGAAAAACACACCACAAGAAAAACCTGAAATGTCATCCATCAGATTCTCACCTCTTTTGCTTTATTGATCTACTCATTTTTATTTGCATCATTGGCTAAAGCAGACACAGGGTAGTGTTCCTTTTGTTTACATCATACAATATTCAGGATTATATCACATTTTATTGAATACTGACCTTATACAGCTGTTTGCAGAACAGAAGAGTAATGCTCTAGGAGGATTCTACTTCATTGAATGGCCTGCTCAAAGAGGATTAAAACACCACAAATGCTCACTCATGAACACACACCAGTTCACACTTAAATATCTATACCCTCTAAAGATTGTGGATGGGGTAGATCATTGGAGAAACCTCTCCACATCATTCAAATAAACGGCTTGGAATGATGGTGGGATGACTCTCGTGACTGCAGTGTTGCAATGACAATAAACTCTTCAGAAAGGATAGGCAAGGAAGGAGAGGTGGTGGTGTGGCTCTTGTACGTTAAGGAGTGTTTCAATTGTATAGAGCTCAATGATTGTGATCATGAGATTGAGTACTTATGAATAAGGATGAGGGGGAAGGCCAACAAGGTAGATGTCCTGTTGGTTGTCTGTTATAGGTCACCCAACCAGGATGAAGAGGCAGACAAAGCATTCTTCAAGTGACTTGCAGAAGTCTCACGATCGCTAGCACTTGTTCTCGTGGGGGACTTCAACTTACCAGACATCTGTGTGGAAGATATCTTCCTGACACCACTGGTAACTGAGTCTACCAGGGGAGGTGCCTCACTTGACCTGCTGTTTACAAACAGAGAAGGACTAGTGGGAGATGTGGTGGTCGGAGGCCATCTCAGAGGAGGGCTTAGAGTCCATGAAAGGATAGAATTCTTGATTCTTGATGAAGTAAGGAATGGGGTCAGCAAAACCACTACTATGCACTTCCAGAGGGCAGACTTTGGCCCGTTCAGGACACTGGTTGAGAGAGTCCATTGGGAGACAGTCCTGAAGGGCAAAGGGGTCCATGAAGGCTGGACACTCTTCAAGAAGGAAATCTTAAAGGTGCAGGAGCAGACGGTCCCCATGTGCCATAAGATGAGCTAGCGGGGAAGACGACTGGTCTGGCTGAACAGGGAGGTTTTGCTGGGACTCAGGAATAAAAGGAGAGTTTATGACCTTTGGAAGTAAGAGGCAGGCAACTCAAGAAGAGTACAGAGATCTTGTTAGGTCGTGCAGAGAGAAAATTAGAAAGGCAAAAGCCCAGCTAGAATTCAGTCTGGTTGTTAGAGATAACAAAAAAAGTTTTTACAAATATATTAACAACAAAAAGAGAGGCAAGAAGAATCTCCATCCTTTATTAGATGGGGGGAGGAACATTGTCATCAAGGATGAAGAAAAAGCTGAGGTACTTAATGCCGCCTTTGCTTCAGTCTTTAACAGCCAGACCAGGTATCCTCAGGGTATTCAGCCCCCTGAGCCAGAAGACCGTGATGGAGAGTAGAATAAACTCCTCATAATCCAGGAGGAAGCAGTTAAGGACCTGCTATGCCACCTGGACACCCACAAGTCTATGGAGCCTGATGGGATCCAGCCAAGAGTACTGTGAAGAACACACCATAGACCATGTCTTCACTTTCATTTCAGAAATTAAAATTTGCCTGTTTGCCCATCCCATTTAATTTAAACCAAGATTGATTAGGAAGTGGGAGGAGGATAAGTACCAAAGGAATCACTTCTCCCTTATCTCTGAAGGTTTTCAGCAACTTTCCAGTTTGCCCAGTTTTAAATAATTTCTTAACTTTTTTTCACTCTTTTCTTCTTGAAAGGTTCTAACCTGATCACCATAATATTTGATGTCAAAATTGTTTATACAAAAGCTTTCTCTGAGCAGATTATTGGCTTTTCTTGTTAAATATTTAAATAAAGTCATTCTGTTATGCAGTTTTACAAATCAGCGTAGCATTTTATCTCTTCTGCTACCTTTATTTTTCAGACAGGTGTTTTCTAGGTGATAAATAAATCATGTTATTTGTTCAACTATAAAATTAGTGACCAGCTAACTTTGCTTAAGCTTTGAAGAGGTGACCTTTTACAAGATGTGACTGAAAGTATAACCTTAGCTCCACATAACAGCTTGAGGCATGGAAAGGTAAGATTTTTAAAGACATGTCAGGGGAAAAGGTGAAAATAAAAGTTGTAAAGTTACCATCTCAACTGCCATTTCTTCAATATGAGAAGAAACCGGTTTCTAAGCTGCTGGTAAAATATAAAACTGGATTTGCACACAGAGAATTCAGCATGAATGTATGTCCTCTCATATCTGAATACTCGGGCTGGCATTCTGCCTTGTGAATGAACTGCTCCTTAATATTCAAACAGAAATGCTTAATCTATGCTCTTAGCCTGCCTTTTTCAGTGGTATGCAGTAGTCGTCACTTATGAAATTGTTTTAATTTTTGTTTTTAATGTGTCCACTGGAATGCAATCTAATGGAGGTTTAATGCATTTTGGTATTGAAGTCCATAGCCTATTACTGTCTCTCAGCTTTAGAAAGGGTGTCAGGCCCTTTCCAGTACCTTGCCCAGTGCTTCTCAACATCTTTCATTGTAACATTCAGCCTTTTTGCAGAAATGGGTCCTTTTCTCCTTTGAAAGTTGATATCAGTCACATTTTTATCTGAAGTTGTTATTTCAGTTCTGACACGAAGTTTACCTTGTTCTTCCTCTTAACCTTGATTTTAGGCATTTTAAGAAGTCCTGGACAATTTGAAATTGCTTCCAATCCTGAGTGAGAGTTTCATGCTATGAAATACTAGATAGGTTCATCATTTCGTTTCAGCTAAAATTAGAATGCTTAAAATGTCCAATTAAACATATTAACTATTAACATGGCTATTCTTGTGCCACTCACAGTACAAATTTTTTTTTATCTTCTTGCAATAATGATTTCTTAGTCTCTGTAAGTGAAGTGAACTTCACAGGATACCAAGTTTTGTCATTATTTTCATGAAGTTGTCTATCTTGTTTTATAACATGTTTTTAGGACAATGTTGCTGACCAATAATAATATTTAAAATGATTGTATAGTAATAGAAAACATATAGCAATATCTACGCTGCAATAATTATAACTTTTGTTTATATACTATTTCTCAAAAAGTACATCTCAGCATATGTGTTGTATTAATTATTAATTACAGTGTAACCAGCAGATACTTCCATATCTGTCTGGTGCTAAGACTCCAGGGTAGATTGTGATGGTATTTATGTGCTATAATATATGCAGGGATTTTTAACCCTTTTTTAATATATTTGGTTTGGTTATCCTAGGTTTTCTTTTAGACTACAAATTTGCTTCATATCTTCTTTTCATGGGAACATATGCTACAATTTAATAGAAAAATCTCATGCAAAATGAAATGGACAAGCACAGTGTACTGTGGCAAGAAGTCATAACTGTTGAATCAAAGTCAATTTTCAGGAGAATCTTCAAATGTCTTCTACTTCAAAAAGTTTCCTAACCCCAGCAGTTTTATTTCTAGAGCTATTCATAAAGTGCTTGCAAGATTTTACTTATTTTTTTATAACGGAAAATATATTTTGTTCACTTCAGAGACAGAAGAATTCTGCAGCTTTGCTGATGTCTTTTCCCAAAGAAATTCCACTCCAGGCAAAGACATATCATAGAAAACTGTAAGTTAAATATTTCAGAAGTTATAGCAAATGAAAATAGATAATTTCAATCCATAACTGTTATGCAGCCTTAACTTTAGCAATCACTGCCATGTCTATACATTTGACTTTCTGAATAGTAAAATGCATAAAATTATCAAATGGAATTTTCATAACACATTTCAAATAGTGAACATACAGTTTATTACAGTCTTTTAAAAAGCACTTTTTCATATAGAGTATTTCTGGTTTTTTACAGTACTTGAATGTAGGCATTTCATTTGAGTTCTTGTCTGACAGAAACAGGCAGAATAGAAGAGGGAGAAGAAATAGCTGGAGGTTAGTCAATAGGGAAAAGGAAAGAAAGTATGCAATTTCATAAAATATCATATAAAGATAGAGCTGTCTAGATAGAAAAAGATGATAGAAGCACAAAAGTATCTATTACTAAGAAATATTCCCACTTTCTTGAATTCCTTGTTTTTCCCTCATAGTCTTTGCCACCCCTCAGTCAGCTTCTGTGCCTATTGCTGTATTCTCTGCTGCTGCCACATGCATACTTTTCCATTACTTTATCCGTCTCCTCTTACTGCTCTCTTATTTTCTCCTGAACTCATCAACTACATCATTTTAGCTGAGATTTCATCAGATATTCTTTTCACTCTTGAGATTACCTCAGAATCTACAGAATCTACTACCACTCTACTCCACACCTTTGCTATGAAACTTTGTTGGTTCTTGTCTTGCAAAAGGACTGTATTCCATTTGCCTCTGAAATTCTAGATGTTGGATGCTGGAAATAGTGAAATCAAATCGCTTTTATCTTGAGCTTCTATTTCTGTGTTTTCTTAGCTATGTGATGCTTTCTTGGTAAAAAATAAAATGCTTACCATATATGATAATCTAAACACCAGAAATTAAACATTTACCTCATATAAAGTAGGGGATTCTAGTGGACACATGGGGGTCCTGGTGGACAACAAGTTGAACGTAGTCCAACAATGTGCCCTTGCAACAAAAAGGGTAAGGTTTTCCTGGGCTACATTACCAGGCATGTTGCCAGTAGGTCAAGAAAGATGATCCTTCCCCTCCATTCAGCACTGGTGAGGCACGTTTGGAGTGCTGGGTCTAGTTCTGGGCTCCCCAGCACAAGAGAGACACAGAGGTACTGTAGAGTAGCAAAAGGCCACAAAGGGTGTGGACCATCTCTCATGTAAGGAAAGGTTGGGAGAGCTAGGACTGTTCAGCCTGGAGAAGGCTCAGGGACACATTATTAATGTAAATACCTGAAGGGAGGGTGTAAAGAAGAGGGAGCCAGGCTTTTTTCAGTGATGCTCAGTGACAGGGCAAGAGGCAACAGGCACAAACTGAAACACAGGAGGTTCCATCTGAACATCAGGGAATATTTTTTCATTGTGAGGGTGACTGAGCACTTAGAGAGTCTCCCTCCTTTGAAATATTCTAAAGTTGTCTGGAGACAGCCTGGGCAACCTGCTCCAGGTGCCCTGCTTGAACAAGAGGGATCGGACCAGATGACCTCTAGAGGTCCCTTCGACTCTCAGCCTTTCTGTGAATTTGTGATATGGCAGAGGGTGAAAAAAAAAAAACACACCACAGCATTTTTGATTGCAGATCACATGCAATCATAGTGCCTCATTACAAATACAGATTTTCCTGACATTTCCTGTATATAATATCTAGATGTGATAATCGCAAGCAATTATACTAGAAACTGAGTCACCATTTCAAGATAGGGGAAGAGGCTAGATGCATGAGGATGAAGGCTAATGATGCAAAGATGACATTATGTAGCATGAAACATAGCTCTATATTTGCTTAACAGCATAGCTTGTAATAGGTTTAGCGTTGAAAGCATGAAGATTTGCTGTTCCTCCTGACCACAGTATAGGTATGTAATCTATTTAAAGGTCTCTGTTTTGGTATTCATTGTCTGTATTAATGGGGTGGGATCCTGCTTGTTGCGTTGAGGCAGAGCAATTTGGCAGAAACTAAAACCCCTTGCTTTCCAGTCGATGCTCAGATATCAGAGGGACTGGGGGCGGCTGAGCTTAGGTTCTGAATGATGCCCAAAGTCAGCGTTAGTAGTCTGGACGCACCCAACACCTCATTGGACTATCACGGGTCCGGGAGCACTACTAACATCACAAGACAGGCTCGGCCGGAAACCTCCTGAATTAGCACGGCCACACTCAAAGGTACAGTCGCATTCAGGGACCACACATGCAGCTGAGTCAATCAATGGTCCGATTTATTGAAGCAACAGATGCACAAATTCTTTTAGACTGCCGGTGATAAATTCACTGTCTGCAAAGCACGTGCAATAAATTAAATACGGCCGGGTTACACACACATGGGGTAATAAAGCAACTCGACATAGAGATTCCTAAAGTTCCCGGGGATCCACTTGGGATAGCCGAGTGTTCAAATCTTACCCAAAGGTGTCCCAATGCGAGGGAAGAGAGGGTCAGCCCGTCGGCAGATCCTAAAGATCCAGAGTGATGGTATCTTCCCTGATGTCCAGCCCTTCTCAAACTATTTTATAGTGTTTTACTTTGCAGGTAGAGCTTGAGTGACTCTAGTCGTACATACCTTTATCAAGATTGGTCCAAAATTCTCTTGCTTCGCGTTTAAAGGCACAGACTAGGAAAAATTCAGCGTGCAAGCTCATTGAGGGGTGGTCGCACATTGGGAGGTGGGTAACTTTTGAGATGGGTATGCGTTTTAGCATTATGATATTATAATAAGCAAAGTTCACTCCGAGTACAACATTTCATCGAAAGTTGACAGACTGCTGACCCAGGGCATCGAATGTGCAGCTAATTAATTATATCGTGTACCTTTAGGTTCCCTCGTAATCACAGAGCATGGCCGCGATGTCTCCACTCTGCTCCACTCTCCATGAAATTTCTCCCAGAGTTGGCACACCAAGTTCCCCTGATGGTGCCAACATCTAGGGTTGCCTGGGGAATTGCCATGGCACAGACTCGTTGTACATTAGCTGCCTTTCACCCTGTTTCAATGCTGTTCTTAGAGCATGAATATATGTTTAATTTCTAAGTTGTCCCCCAGCAATAATTCCACACAGCTCTTTGAGAATTGTTTTTCAGCCATGATCCATAGGTCATGGTTTTCGTACTCATCAGACAATGGAGGTCACAAAAATCAGATTTTTTTTACAAGTAAAGCACTGATTCCTCAGAATTGCATGTAGAACCAACTGCTTGTTATGCAGGTGGGAGCATGAGGGACTGAGCTATCTAAAGTATCTGGCCATTCACAGAATCACAGAATCACAGAAACACTAGGTTGGAAAGGACCTTCAAGATCATCAAGTCCAACCATTAATCCAGCGCCACCATGTCCCCTAGACCATGTCCTGAAGTGCCACATCCACACGTTTCTTGAACACTTCCAGAGATGGCGACTCCACCACCTCCCTGGGCAGCCTGTTCCAATGCCTGACCACCCTCTCAGTGAAGAAATTTTTCCTAATATCCAATCTAAACCTCCCCTGGCGCAACTTGAGGCCATTTCCTCTTGTCCTATCACTAGTTACTTGGGAGAAGAGGCCAACACCCTCGTCGCCACAACCCCCTTTCAGGGAGTTGTAGAGAGCGATAAGGTCTCCCCTCAGCCTCCTCTTCTCCAGACTAAACAACCCCAGTTCCCTCAGCCGCTCCTCATAAGACTTGTGCTCCAGACCCCTCACCAGCTTCGTTGCCCTTCTCTGGAAGGCAACTTCTCTGGAAGGCAACTAGACTACTATTCAAGTAGTCCCTTGCCAAGGTATTCTTGGACAGACTGAAAATATTGGGCAAAAAATTTCTATGGGACATTTTGATCCTAATGAATTTATTGATGGAGGTCTTGTCAGAAAGTTTTCAAAAAGTTTTGAGTCCTATAGGTATTTGGACTATGTTGTTTGTATATATAGAGTCTTTTATAGCTTGGGTGGAACCGAAGTCATGAGCTTGGACCCAAGAGAGACCAAGTAATCAAATTCAAAACAAAATCATGCTTCAGAAAATTTATTTCTTATTAGTTTTGAATAAAGAAAAGGAATAAAAAACTATAATTAGTACTCCATTAATGACTGTATGTCATTTCATTTATATAAATGTAACATAAGGAACAGTATCTTAATAAAGAGAATTTTAAATTGCTGTAAAAATACTGTAAAAATATAAAGATGGCAATAAAAAATAATAATTGCACAGCCTATTAAGGATTCTTTTTTCCAGACTTCAGATCATAAGAGCAAGGGTCTCATTGCAGCCTTAGTGGTGAACATGAACATCAGCAGTAACAAGTTTATTAATAACTTATTACTAATACAAGCTGTGCTATTACAAAGATGACACATAGGTGGACTTAACTTGTTACACAGTAGATTGTTCTAGGCTTTGGTCTATTTTTGTAGTCTAATTTGACTATTAAAAATTACAATTAGGTGATGTTTCCTGTTTTCTTTTTATTTAATAATCTGAATCCGTCTGACCTTTTATGACCAGTTCTTTCTTGAGTGTTAAAAATTTTCTCCTATAGCTTTTCACCTGGGACAAGCTGGAACAATGGACAATTTCCCTTGATTTTTGTTCCCTTGACATTTCTCCTTGTAACTTATCAAACATTTTAAGTCTGCTGAAAGTCCATCAAGAGTATTTTGTTTGTTTAGTATTTCTGCATCTACTCTAGCATTCTCTGTATCTATTTCTTATTTTTTCTGCAGGGTATGATTAGTCTTCTGTGGCAAGTTGACCTTCATTGACTGCCAAGTGCCCACCAAGCTACTGTGTCACTCTCCCTCTTCAACAGAATAGGAGGAGAAAATATGACAAAAAGCTTGTGGGTTGAGATAGGGACAGGGGAATCACTTACCAATTACCATTATGGGCAAAATATACTTAACTTAAGGAAATTAGTTTAATTTATTGTCAATTAATAACAGAGTAG
>NW_010538197.1:74756-88126 GCF_000687285.1 Phaethon lepturus | reverse complement strand
GGAGGGAGAGAGAGAAGAGAAATGAGCAGTTAGGGCAGCAAGATGTCTCTGCCATGCAAGTGAATAAGACAAATTCATGCACCTGAGCTCAAGTCCTCATCTGTGCTGCTGACTCCAGCTACCAGACCGGGAGGGAGAGCTACTGAAGCAAACACCAAACTGCCTCTGGTGCAAGTATTTTGGACAGGCAAAGAGATTCAGACAAGTCAGGGTCACGACAGGACCAACAGGTTACAGAGAAGGCCAGGACACAAGGAAGAATCTGCCATACAAGTAGCAGTAGTATGGCATGAGTATGTCAAAACTTGGAAAATGTAAGCATCAAGATGCAGTAGGAAAACATCAGCCAGGAATGGGTATTGGCAAAAGCTGGGGATGAAAATTAACTAAGACCCAGACAGGATCCAATTAGAAATGCAGGCGTAAGAGCAGAGACAAGAGTCTGAGATTTAACCTAAATGTCATCACTGTTGGATGCAGTGTGGAAGTGAACAAAACATCTAATACTAAAGAGAGTAGAGGCAGGACTTGAGCAAGCCAGCAAAAACTACATGACTGAAGGCTGCAAGGGTAAATAGGAATAAAAGCTGCAAAAACACTTGCATCAAGTTTTCACATTGACAATATTTAAGACGGTGCATTTGTACAAACCTGAGGTATAGTGCAGGACTGAAGAAGACAGAGTAAGAGCCAACAGTAAGACTTGCACAGCTGGAATTGAGCACACACAGAAGGAAGAGGCAAGCTCTGTGTGCTGGAGAATGCATAGGGACACTACAATAAAGTCTCATGCCAGATGTACTTACTGATTTACTGTCATCCTGCGATGTAATGAAGTTAATGGAAGCCTAAAAACAGAAATACAGGTGTAAATTTGGAGTCCATACCGGAAGCCTTTAGCTTACCTGGCTCTGTACAAAAAGAAACAGAAAACTCCCAACCCCCACCTCTCCCCTGTTCAAGGAAAAGCCACGAAGTCCCATACTAACCCCCTCCATACCTTCTTCATGCGGGCAGCAGTCCAGAGCCCACCCGCAAGAGCTTCTCCCAGTTCCTCTGCTACGTGAGGAGGCACTCACAACTCTCTCGCACACCTCTGGGCACTGACCCCCACCCTCCCCATCTCCGCTCCAGCTCAGCTGGCCCTGGCCCTTGTTTACATCCCCTGCCCTCTGCACTTGCTACTGAGCTTGAGCAAAGCCATCAGCACCACAGCTTCTCTGCCAGGAAGCGTTCACAGATGCCATCTCAGCAGTGGCTAGCAGGGAACAGCCTCTTGTGCCTCGGCCTGCCATCCCGGCCGCTGCCCTCCGCAGCAAGCCCTCGGTGCACGCCAAGACCAAGAGGTTGGGGAACGCGGAGCCGGAGGAAGGGCGAAGAGCAGCGGTGCCGGGTGAGAGCAGCACGGAGCAGCAGCGCACACTGCACACCAACAGGCACTTACAAAGCGGGTCTCCCTGCCTGAGAGGTGAGCAGGCCGAGGGGCTGCAGGCATCTGGAGAGGGGCAACGCCAGGGAGGATCATCAGGGGAGAGAATGGGAGAGAAAATGAAGAGACCGTGTTTTCCGCGTGAGAGGCCGAGACGAGCACCTTTCCCAGCACAGAGATTGCAGTCACCCAGAGCTGTCAGTGCTCCCACACAGCTCCTTGCTGCCTGCCACAGAGACATCCCCTCTGCCCTCCTTGGCATGCACAGACAGACCCACCACAAATACCTCCTTCCTCCTCCAACCTGCTTCCTCCCCCACCAGAAGCTTCCAGAACTCAAGGCCAGGCAAGACCATCGTGACGCCAGCCTCAGGACAAAGGATTCAACTTCCTTCAGTAATTCTCTGAGAGCTCTGAAATAAGCCTATAAATTCTGTCTGGACTACATCATGTCAAAACCAAAGAATTCACATTGAAAATAGACGGCAGCAGAGAATTAGAGATGCAGTTCCTTGGAACTTCTACTCTGGAGCAACAACTGGAAGGTCAAGCCTCCTGAATCCCCAGAAATTGTACAAGCCACAAGGCTAGTGACTGACCTGTGTCCTTCATTATTATCTGCTGGACCTGTTCCATTTTGTATAACATTCACTGTCCAGAGAGAACTAAATCCACCAGATGCCGTACCTGACATGCAGACGACTGCTGTGGAAGGCTCTGATCCAAAAAGTATTAAATGATGTAAAAGTGACAGAAAGCTTATGTACAGAATGTAGGGCTGAGAATGCAACTAGCAAGACTAACAGCGCAGCATCTTCAAGAACCACTGCTGGAGTCACTAATTCACAACAGCCATAGACAAATAAGGAAAAAAGGCTATCAAAATGACCCACAGACTTGAGCTCAGAAATGAAAGCAGTAATCAAACCTGCTGAAGACCTAAAGGACAAAGTCATGACATTGGCTATAAATGCTTTAAGAAATTAATAGAATCTCTCATGGCATATGCATCTCTGAATAAAGAGAGAAAAGAGAAAAACAAGAAAAAAAAAATCTGTATAGATTATTCAGTATGTTGCTCAAGCTACAGAGAGTTCATGATACAAAAAACCTGAAGTGGTAGAATAGACTACATATAACACCAAGTGCTATGTAACAGGGAATTTAAGACATTCAACTTAAAATTGGATAGGCAAATGCCTGCATCTGCAAAAATGCTCCTGGGGTGCTCTTAACTCCACAGAATGCATTAGTGAGACCTTGTTTATTCTTCTCAGAGCCCATGGAGGAGAGAGTGAACAGTTTCACCTGGAAAGTTTCCCCTGTCAGAGCAGTAACTGATATGAGAAGACAAAGCGGTCACTGTTGCCACAGAAATTGGATAATGACAAACCATTAGATTCTAAAGACAAACAATTTATCATTGAGCAAGCCCATCCCAAGACAGCTGGCTGAACATGAGCCAGCAGTGTGCCCAGGTGGCCAAGATGACCAACACCACCCTGGCTTGTATCAGAAATAGTGTGGCCAGCAGGACTAGGGCAGTGATTGTGCCCCTGTACTCGGCACTGGTGAGGCCGCACCTCGAATTCTGTGTTCAGTTTTGGGCCCCTCACTACAAGAAGGACGTTGAGGTGCTGGAGCGTGTCCAGAGAAGGGCAATGAAGCTGGTGAGGGGTCTGGAGCACAAGTCTTACGAGGAGCGGCTGAGGGAACTGGGCTTGTTCAGTCTGGAGAAAAGGAGGCTGAAGGGATACTTCATCACTCTCTACAACTTCCCAAAAGGAGGCTGTAGTGAGGTGGATGTTGGTCTCTTCTCCCAAGTAACTAGCAATGGGACGAGAGGAAATGGCCTCAAGTTGTGCCAGATTGGATAGATTGGATATTAGGAAAAATTTCTTTAGTGACAGTGGTCAAGCACTGGAACAGGCTGCCCAGGGAAGTGGTAGAGTCATCATCACTGGAGGTGTTCAAAAAACGTGTAGACATGGCACTTTGGGACATGATTTAGTGGGCATGGTGGTGTTGGGTTGACGGTTGGACTTGATGATCTTAGAGGTCCTTTCCAACCTTAATGGTTCTATGATTTTAAGTTAGAAGAGCAGATGGCATTATAGTCAGAGGGTTGCTAATGGCAAGGACATTGGCATTGAGCCTCCGGTGCCAAAACACTGATAAACAAAAACATCAGGGGTACTATGGAAGTTGTCTATGACAAATTGGAACAATCACACAGAATCTCAAAATCATTAAGGTTGGAAAAGACCTTTAAGATCATCAAATCCAAGGGACATTATTGTCCCAAGGGACATTCCATCCAAATACGAGTTTTTTTTAAAAAAAAAAAAAAAAAAAAAAAAATCACAATTGAGAGTAGTCAAATATTGGAGCTGGCATCTAGAAATACACAGACTTTCCATCTCTAGAGGTATTCAAAATTTAACTGGGCATGGCCTTGAGTAACCTGATCTAATTGCACTGGCTCCAAGTGTGGTCTTAGACCAGACCTTCCCTCCTAAATCATTCTGTGAGCAGCTACATGGCCACCCTTTAAGATTTGGGCTTATTTTTCAACTGAGAGCTGGGGATCTTTAAAGACAGAGCAAATTAATATCTAGATCTCTTTCTATTGTAGAATGAAGAGTATCATCCCCACCCCATTCCTTCTAGATAGAAAGGACCCAATCTCAAAATTTGCACTTGTGGTAAAAGGAAAACTTACAGACAAACAGCCCAAAATAAACCTCCAACCAGCATGCAACTGCTGTCAGAAAAGCAAATAAGTAAACATATGCAGCTGGAACAGAAAGCATTGGAATAATATTACTACAATGAATAGTATCTTCTTCTAATCTTATTGTGTCCCTCATGGTCACTCAATTTCAAAGGATCTAAGAACTGAGGGAGATGCAACATAGGCCACAGAAACAATAGAAGATGGACTAAACTGTTGCTCACTACAGCTCCACGGTTCTGTTTGCGGCTATGAGTCACATGGTCCTGACCCTTCTCCTGACTCAGTGCTAATTGTCACCTCACCCCAAGATGACGCAATTCATCTCGCTAAGCTGAACAAACCTAGCAAAAAAGCAGACAGCTTTTGTCCAGCTTAGAGAACTGAAATGACTCTACTAAAGACCAGGTAAGTGCCAGAGCTAGTGAGACCAAACAGTTGGAGAACAGCTGCATTCCAAAAGGAACACAACTGGCCCAAAATGACTAAGGATAGAGTACGAAGTACAATTTTCAGTTCATTCCAGCCCCCTAATATAAAAAACAATGACATATAATGACTGCAAAGGGAAAATTTAAAAAATCCATTTAAGAGTATTTAACTTCAAAAGGCTCAACTAACTTGTGAAATCTACTGCCACAGGATAAAAAGTGAAATCAGACTTAGCAAGATTTAAAAGAAAAGATCAGAGTTGATATGAGAAATAAGAATGGCGAGTGAGAATAGATAACGCTTACAGAAGAAAAAATCAAAAGTTATACGAAATAAAGAAACTTCCCATTTCAGAGTGAAAGCTGACCTCTAACCTATAATAGTCTACTGCAGGATCCTTCAATTTTCTTCCCAACAGCTGATGTGGGTTGCCAGGGATCTCTCTGGGAGACTGACTGGTTTACAGACCTGAGATGATTCTCCAGATCTTGACTTCTAAATTTCTTTTGACATACCAATTGCCAGAATTAAATAGTCTCTGTATAAGGCATTGGTGAGGCCATTCTCAAAAAAGACAGGCAACTACTTTTTTTGTCACTCTAGGTACCCTCCTGCTCATTACCCTGTGAATTAAGTTACCCCTGAGTAGCTAATTACACTCTTAGGTCTCTGAGATATTTTGAAAGAGCAGAGCTCTTCCCCTAGTTCTCTAGTTGTGTCCTGTGATGGATACCCCTCCACCCCAAAGGTATCACTCGCAAGGATGGAAATCACACTCGGCTTCCTCTGCCCTTCTGCCCAGGTGCCATCTTGCCCTGGAAGCATGCCTCCCTCCCTTTCCCTGTATTGCCTGTCCTGGGGGCAGTCTCACCTGCTGATTACTAGGAGAATAGGGAGTTTCACGCCTGGAATTTCCTGTCCCAGACTCGACAGCAGGGGCCTGAAAGAGAGAAGACAAAGCTAGATAGTTATTATAGAGCACCAATTTCCATGCCTCTCCCTTAGCAGAGAGACCATGAGACAAGGGAGACCACTGACATCCAGCCCAAGGCCAACTATAGGCCACCTCACCGCAAGACAGCAGAGTTAGCTTTGGGCCCAACAGCAGCTTTCACCTGGCAGAAACTTGCAAAAAGTGCTAGAAACAGCAAGGGAATGACATTAAATACTGGAACTGAAATCATAGCCAAATGCCCTGCAAGGCCAACTGAATCAGGTTAAAGCCTTCTGCCTTGTAAGACATCTCACCCTAACTTCTCTTTATCCCTCAACAGACTGGGCCACAGTCTAGGCAAACCTCCAGTTGTATAGATATCGAGCCAAAAAAGCCACTCCCAACTGCAAGGAGACAGGATTCATCTCCAGCCACATCCATTCCTGTTGGCCTACTGGTAAGACCTTTACAAGTAGCCCAGAGCATAGGAAGGACAGGGCGCTCATCCTTTTCAGAGGAACCTATGATCACCAATGCTCAGGCTAAGCCAGCCTACAGCCAGTCCCAACAACGACAAGGAGAGAGCAAAGTCCCACTAATTACCTGCAGGCCCTCCGCAGGATTAAGGAGCACGATTCTAAAAGTATTTTAGATGCCTAAAGATGGAAACAGGTCATTTGGTATTTAAAGAACAGTTTAAGCAAATCTAGGATTCTGCAATCATTAATACCATACCCATGCACTAGTGAATCATGTTAATTTGATTCAAGTCAGCCTTGGGCAATGGTATTTCTACTGACCAAAGCCAAGAGACTTGATCTGCAGTTTATATTGGGGCACAGAAAACACCTGATCCTTTTTAGCACTGTAATGACAGTGAATGTGGCAGTATCAACTAATCTACTTCCATGCCTGCACAGCAAAGAGTGTTCTTGCTCACCCAGCTTCTGGCTACTACTAGTCAAGTCTTCCTGTGCGCCAGCACATCCAGCTTACCAATCCCCAAGGAAGGAGCTACGAAAAAACACTGATTTTCAGGGACTTCAGCTCCCTAACCCAGCTGACACACAACTGCTCCAGTTCTGGTGTCAGCACACAGGAGGAGAACATGCAGACGGGAGGAACTGATCCCTTTTGACAGCAACATGGAATGACATTAGCTCCAGCCAACTGTGACACTCACCTTCAGGCTGATGATAGCATAAAGTTTACCTTCAGAAAGGGTCAGTGCTTTGTGACTGCTGCTTTTTTGATCTTTTGAACTCTAAAGCTGGATGTCTATAATGTCCAAACCACAGCCTTTGACTTTTAATATACTGAGAGGTTACAGAGATTCACCTACATGCCTTGCTCTATGTTCATCTGCCTACACATTTATGAAAAACAAATTCTCACCAAGGAACTAGGCTAAAAGCATCTAAGAGAACTACAGCCGGGTGTTGCTTTGTTTGTTTTTTCTTCTGGGGCAGGGGGGGTGTGTTTTTTTGAGGCTGTTCTGCTTCTCTTTTCAGGACTTCCGAAAGGCTGAGAAAGTAAGAAGGGAAGAGTGGTGTGGTGCTAATCTGGAAGATAGTATCTCTGGGTTTAGTCCTTGCTCTCCCACAGGTTTCCTGTGCAACAGTGAGAAAGTTAAAGCCAAACATATTTCCCAGAGCAGAAAGAAAAGTTCTGCCTTGAAATCTCAAGTCTAGATATACTGAAATGTGTCATTTCAAGGAACAGCATGCTCCTGGGCTGGAGATTAGCTATGTCAGCTGCACTGCCTCTTAGTTTTCAGAAGTCTAAAAAGGGCTGTTGCTCAGGCCCAGATACGTAAGTGTGACACCACCACCATTCTTCTACAAGCCCTGCCAACTCCCCACTCACAACCACAGCAGGCAGAGAACACTGCTGCGCATAGCCTGGTTCTTGCCCACCCAGAGCAGCACTGGGGAAGTGACCTGACATCACTGCCTCCCCTCAAAGAGAGGCTCAGCAGCATGCACACTTGGCAATAACTGAGGTACATTAGTGGCTGGAAGATAACTCACTGACCATCAGCAACAGACAGCCTCTGCACGCAATGCTGGAGAAACACGTGTTAGACGGGACCAGCCCCTGCACAGGTCTCGTGCTGCCTGGCATCTGGGGTCCAGTGCATGCACAGGGGTTTAGTAGAACGCAGGTGGCCTTAACTGCGTGATTGCATGCCACACACAGCATGCCGTGGGACTGCTTGCCTTGGAGTAAAGGTTGGTCTTCAGCACTCCCCCCCTGCCATAGCCCAGGGGTGGGCCCCCCAGGCAAGCCTTGCCTGCCGCTTTCCCCTTGCGGTTAGCCACCACAAAGGGGTTCTCACTGAAGAGGATCGGCTGAGAGTCAATCATACACTCTTGCTCTGGCGTCTTTGTCATCTGGTCCTGGGACAAGGGGCAACCCGTGGGATCCTGCTTGTCTAGCTGGGGTTTTTCTGCCCCACTCGTGCACTTGCCAGGTGATGCAGGGTTCTGAGGAAGGCCAGCCACGCATCCGATGATCGGGCCTGCAGCTGTTTCTGAGTATGAATCTCGGCTGTCCTGTGCCACTGGCAGAGACAGCATAGCGCAGTCGCCCTCCATTCTGGAGCTGGCCTTATTATACTGAACAAGCTGAGAGAAAAACAAAAGGATCGGAAAGAAATAAGGAGAACAGAGTAAAGGAGAGGAGGGAGAAAATACAGAGCAGCTGCTGATGCTGAAGGACAGGGGAGAGAAGAATTCCAGTGCTAATGCCCACATGACCATCCCTTCCCTCTCTTCCACTCTACCACCAGTCTTGTGATCCCGAATGCAACTTCCAAGAGAGGACCTTGCTGTCAGCATGCAATACATACACCAAGTAGTTGACAGGCACAAGCACACTCCCTGCACTTTTCCAGCTCTCATACACATTCCAGCCTGCACTTCAGCAGCTCACCAGTAACACTGCTGCTCTCTAGCAAAATTGATTGCAAAAACCTGCATGAGCACGCATCCTCTCCCATCTCACTGCAGCACATCCTTAATTCAGCTCCACCATCACATGGCCAAACATCAACTGTCTCACCCCAGCATACTTTCAAGCAGTTCCCAGCACTGCCACGCAGAATAACACCCCTCACCTCACTCCAATGCATTTCCACACAGTTAGCACCATATTGTCTACCCCATGCGTTTCCATCATGCCTGCATGGGCAAACATGTTTTTATGGCCCCACTTCACCAAAATACACATCAACAAGTAACAGAGACCTAAATAACAGCTAACAGAGCACAGATCCCTTTGAGCGCTCTTAATGATGGCAGGACTGAAACAGAGGTCCAGTTCTGCCTAGGCTCAGCTGTACCCATCCAAGATGAAACACTGACCTTTCCTCTTTCAATACTATAAAAGAGAGTTTGTTACCCCAGCCAAAGCCTTCTTCAGGGAAGCAGAGATAATCAGAGAACAATGATCAAATCTCCTTCTATCCAAGTGCCTGCCAGGGAGCAGAAAGACCTCTTCTGCTCAGAGCATATTCTCCAATTCCTGTGTCATGGCAGCATTCACAAAAATAGCTCTCAGGGACTGGGCGGGCTGGTGACTACAATGGCAGCTGAGAGGCTCAGGAATTTCTGAGGCCCTTCCCTAACCCCTCAACACCAACCCAAACTAAAGCAGTGGTTGGCAGAGCCCTGGGTCATATCATATTTCTTCAAACAGTGAAGCCTGTTCTACCCTTAAAAATTTTGCTATTGTAGCTATGTGACTTTCCAATGTAAGAAAACCACACCAAAAATACTCAAACAAAACCCCCTCAAATTCTAACTTTCTTTTCCCAGAGTGCCATAAACTACACTAGCAAGAGCTCTAGTGCACATGAAGTTATGCTGGACAAAAAGTACTTTCAGGAACATTATTTGTTCATTGAGGATGCTGCAATGAAAACGCTGCCAGCAATCTACCACCACAAAGTGGGTTTGTTGGTCCTACAGCCATGCCCCTCCAATACCACTGCTGCTTTCCCTTGCCAAGCAGAAGAGCACAAACACTGACCAAACCGAGTTCCAGGTGAATCCCACCACCAAGGCCTACTTTTCTGTGCACAAAGGGAAAAAGTAAACAACACTTTTAGGGCACTGTGGAGATGGCCATCTCACCAAGGCTGCATGAAGTCTGATAGTCCATGGGGAGCCTCAATCCCTGTTTTGTTCATGGACATGACTGGAACTGAGCTTCATCTACCCCTTGCTTTAATCTCCAGCGCTTCTGCTGCAGCAGTGTATTCCAGTGCAGGATGCCTCGCCCCCTCAACTTCACAGTGGGCTATTTTTATCACACAAGCAACAATTTCTATTTTGGGTAAGCAAAGATTTTGGCAATGCAATGTGCTTTTCCCAGCCTTGCCTCTGTTCAGTCCCCAGGCTAGCAGACAGGACAATCATGTTTCACCCTGCATCCTCCAAGGCAAATACAGAAGAAATGCATTTGCAGTTCTGATCCATCACTTTGCCCTAGACACTGAAACAAATCTGATTTTAAATCTAATGAACAAGCACAGAGAAAGAATCAATGGCTAGATATTGAAAAGAAATAGATTCAGACTAAAAAGTACAGATTGTTAACTAACCATGGTGACACACTACTGAGAGATGTAAAGTCGTCTCCATTTCTTCTAGTCCAGAAAGCAAAACTAGATTTTAAAAGTTTTGCTGCAGCTAGATGCAGTCATTCATGGGTATGGTTTTCAAGCCTGTATTATGCCGAAGACAGAGACTATAATAGCTCTTTTATTACTGTGATGGCAGTATTCAGACATTGCAGTGCACTGGGTACTCTACAGACATCAAGTTACTGAGAAGGTGGCACAGCTGGAGGGCATCACTGAGACAAGCATTTTCATGCAGTTTTGAACTGGACTGTTTCAGTTGGGGTTTTAAAAGTATACAAACAGAACAGGCTTGTATCTCAGTAAGACTTTGTTAAATATTGCTCACAAAAGGACAAATACACAGCAATACATATTCATCTAAGATAGACAACCATCTGTACCCTTCTTTAGGGGCAAATCTTGGGGAATCCTCATGACAAATTCCACCTGCAACCTACAGCAGTCACAACAGAGGTCTGCACCTACTCCTGTTTAACAGTGTGAAGAACAGCAGATCCTGCAACTCCTTTGCAGGGAGCTATACGGTAACAAAAGATATGTAGACATTGTTTAGAGAACGTACATGGTGAGAAAGTTGGCCTAGAGACAGGGAGAAAAATACTATGGAAACTGGGCAATAGCATTAGTCATCTTAATCCAGTCAGACTGTCTGGAGATAGACAACCTATTAACTGAACTGTGTGCTTTTCTGCTGGCCATACTGATCCATGTCCTAGTCTTCCAGGTAGTCACCAAATAGGCTAGGTGCAGCTCCTAAAGGAACACCAGAACCTTGCTGTCCTTGAAGCCCATATTTCCCGGTACTCATGGATCTAGGCAGACATATGTTTTCAAACACACCAAAGACAGGGCTGGGCAAATGACAGCTGGAAAAAGATAAACATGGGAACAAATTTGCCCTTCCCCTGAAATGGGACATTTATAGATGCTGCCCATACACCCCGGCATTCCAGCGTGTTCAGCCCCACATTCCAGTGCCAGGCATTCCCGGGCTGACATGGACTGCTAAGGCACAAGCTCTCAAATGCTGCTCTGGAAAACAGGAGGGCTGTCTAGCAAAGAGGCAGCTGCTTGTGTGGGGCTTGCTCTCCCCTTGTTTCCAGCTAAGTTACACTAAGAGATGCTACAATACATTAAACCTTTTCCTGATAATACTTTTCTGCGTGAACAGCCAGGAGAGGAAACCCCAAAGCTGGGGAGTATGGGGAGGAACAAAATGAGACAAAGCTGGAGACAAAGCAGGGCTCTAATAAGTGTGAAAGCAGAAAAGCAAGAGGGCCTGAAGTCAATGAGAGGATAGATGAATAGGAGAGGAGATCTATCTGGATGGAATGAGACGGAGACAGTAAAGGTAAAAAAGATGATTCTGAAACAATGGCACGGGAATGCAGAATCTGATGATGATGACAGCAAAGGGTGGTCTTGCTGCAATAGGAGGAAAGGAATGGAGGTGATGACTGAGGATGTGTGTGAAGGCGCATGCAGAAATCCAGTGGAATAGGTATGATGCAGGGAAGATAAAACATGACCAAAGGAAGCAAAGACGGAGAGGTGAGGTGAGATTTTAAACAACACAGGAGAGACAGATGACTTTGTGAAGTTTGTGAAATATGGATTTTCTCTTGGCTGATCTGCCACTACATATCAGGGACTGAAAAGCAGGTCACAGGGACAGGAGTATCAGGGCTAAGTCATGATATGCAATCAGTGCCACTTTGCCTTTTGCAGTCCTAGATGGATCTTGACTTTCTTTTAATACTTTTGGCATCAGCATCCTGCATCCCCCCTGCTTTCTACACAGCATCCCATCTATACATACAACTAAGCTGTGCACACAATATTGTAATCTTCTGTATCAGGCAGAATCTCCCCCGCCCTCTGCAGCCTTTCAGTAGTTGCTTCTTTCCATGATAAATCCCCTGCACTGTCCCATTCACATGTATCCTCTCCTGCTGGGCTGTTCTTTCTGCCTTGTTTGAGAAGCTTCTTTTTGTGTCTTGGCAATTACACAGGCCACTTCCCTTTCCAAAATGGAAAGCGACCTAGCTCTCTGCTCTCCTCATTTTCTTATTCTAATCTTTCTTTTGTGGCTACCTGCTGTTTCAGGCAGTGTCAAAGTCTACCACAGCTCTGCTTCCCAGTTTTCCTCTGCAGAGAGTACTGTCATCTCTCACACCAGGGCACAAGGAGAGGGCAGATAACAGAATGACTACAGCTTTCCCCATGCAGGGACCCACATCTCAATAGCCCCTCACTTACAGTGCGATTGACTCTTTGTAAGCCACTGCTGGGCAAAGCAGCCAGGGTCCGATAGTCCAGTCTCAAAGGTTCACTGGTGATATTCTGGAGAGGGGCAAGGGGGAGAGCAAAAAAACACAAACACCAGGAAAAGATCAGGCCAGAAGTCAACTAGATCAACTAGAAAGAGACATTATAAGGAAACCACCCCAATTAATAACAAAGGCTTTATCTCCAAGCTCTGCAGAAAGTCCCCATTGCCTGGAAATGAACCTGAAATCGTTCCAGACACAGCCATGGGGACCCATGACAGAGGCAGAGCTTCAGAAATACTGCAGAGAACATGTTGCTCTGGGCCCTTGGTCACCCACAGGTGCACAGATCCCCACCATTCCTCCCGCCCCCATGTGCACATGTCCACTCCCTTACAGGGACAGAGTAGAATGTGACATACATACCAGTTTTCTCCAAATAGCATCCAGAAAGGCTTCCAGTCTGGATGTGGAGACATGTGAGACTCTCAATCTACAATTCCTCTACAGTATCTTTTCTCAACCTTAACTCATTGTATAATTTCATTTGATTTCGCTCCCCATTTGCATTTGTCTACCTTTCTAATTCTAGCCATTGTTTTTCACCATTCCTTCCTCAATCGCATTACAGATTTCTTCATTTCTGATACCCTCTCTTATACCCAGAAGTCTTTGGGGGGGGGGGGAGGAGTGCAGAACAGAAGTTACAAGGAACAGAGCACTTTCAGAGATTTCTCCAGCCTTTAAGTCCAGTTGCGGCCCTTTTCTGTGGCTCTCCAACCCTCCCACCATGCTCCTCACCTCTGCCTCCTCCTCAAGTTGCTGTGTGGCTGCCTCCCGCTCCCTACGCATCCACTCCTTCCATGAGACAGGACAGAGTCAGAGCAGCATCCCAGCAGCACAGGCAAAGAGAGAGGGAAAGA
>NW_010538197.1:0-74741 GCF_000687285.1 Phaethon lepturus | reverse complement strand
TCAGCACCATGCTGGGCAGTAACTCCAGAGAGGGGACAGAGGAGCATGAACAGTGCGGGCGCCAGGAAAGGGTGAGCAGAAACCCAGCACATATGTTGGGCCTGAGGAAATAGGAGCTGGAATTCTGCACGAGCTTGGTTATTGCCAGCAAAACAGACAGGAACAGACACACCATACAACACAAGCCAGGGTGTCACCAGGTGAGGGGAAGAGAGCAGATGTCTCCAAGATCCTCAGCAGGATCCACCCTGGGGAAACGGAAGGGACCTAAAGCCTCCCCAAGCCTAAGCTACACCATCACCAAGGGAAAGGAAAAGATTGCTTATTGCTAGAAGAGACAACTTCACAGAGCACAGACTGGAGACGCTGGAAGGGAATGGAAAAACAAATCTACAGAGCACAGGCATAGTTGTCACTAGGGAAAAAGATCTAAAAAAAACCCACAAAACCCAAGCATCACAGCCAAAAGACTATATATAGACACAGAAATTGTGTAAGCATAAGGCAGGGCTTCAAATCAGCTGGTCAGCTCTCAGTCATTCAATGCAGCACAGGAATATTATGAGTGACCAGTGACTAATCTCACAAGCCCCAGCTACAGGCTTGCTTCCAAGCTGCAAGAGAAAGGTAGTATGTTACTTGTCTTAAGTACAAATGCACAGAAACCATTCTTTTTGTGACTTTTTGCCCAACACCTATGCTGCAGAGCAGGGGCTGTGGACAAAAGCAGCATCCTTCTTCCATTCTATTGCGTATTGCAACCCTCCTGATTCCTCCTCCCAAACAGCAGCAACCAGGTGGTCTAGAAGTCCCAAGGCTGGAAGTACGGGAAGTGTAAGGCATCTGAGAAATACATGGAGCTAATTAAAAATTGTGGCAAGAACCTAGGCCCTTCCGTATTACCACTACCAAATAATCAGTGTCCCACATCACACCCCCAATCTCCAGACAATAATGAGCAACATGAGAAGACATAATGCCCTGGAGGATCACAAGACCCAAAGGGATAATTTAAGGATATTTAAGCTAAAGTCTATTCTGAATCTGGTTATGCTTATCTTGGACAAGTATTAGCTGTAAGGCGAGTGTTCAAGCTGACAGTAGTCTTGTACAGAATCATAGAACCTTTGGGTTGGCAGGGACCTTTAAAGGCCAACTAATCCAACCCCCTGTCCCCTGCAGGGACATCTTCAACTAGAGCAGGTTTCTCAGAGCCCCGTCCAACCTGATCTGGAATGTTTCCAGGGATGAGACATCTACCACCACCCTCATTGTGAAAAATGTCTTCCTTAGATCTAGTCTAAATCTACCCTACTTTAGTTTAAAACCATTACCCCTCATCCTGTCGCAACAGGCCCTGCTGAAAACTCTGTCCTCATCTTTCTTAGAAACCCCCTTTAAGTCCTGGCAGGCTGCAATAAGATCTCCCCGGAGCCTTTTCTTCTACAGCTGAGAGAGCGAGCGGCTGCATGATTCTAAGTTGCCGGCTGGGGCTAAACCACAACACACAGTCCCCCACAACTCTAAATTTGAGAGAGATGGATTTAAGGGAGACTGTTCAGTGGATGAGGAATTGGTTGGATGATAGCACCCAGAGGGTGGTGGTCAACAGCTCAATGTCCAAATGGAGATTGGTGACGAGCAGTGTCCCTCAGGGGTCCGTGTTGGGACCAGTACTCTTTAATATTAATGACACAGACAGTGGGATCGAGTGCATCCTCAGCAAGTTTGCAGATTACACCAAGCTGAGTGGTGCAGCTGACATGCCTGAGGGAGGATGCCATCCAGAGGGACCTGGACAAGCTCAAGAAGTGGGTTCATGTGAACCTCATAAGGCTTAACAAGGACAAGTGCAGGGTCCTGCACCTGGGTCAGGGGAACCCCCAGTATCAGTACCAGCTGGGAGGTGAAGGGATGAAGAGCAGACCTGCCGAGAAGGACTTGGGGGTACCAGGGGATGAAAAGCTGGACATGAGCTGGCAGTGTGCACTCACAGCCCAGAAGGCCAACCATATCCTGGGCTGCATCCAAAGCAGCGTGGCCAGCAGGTCAAGGGAGGGGATTCTGCCCCTCTGCTCCACTCTGGTGAGACCCCACCTGGAGCACTGTGTCCAGCCCTGGAGTCCTCAGCACAGGAAAGACATGGACCTGTTGGAGTGGGTCCAGAGGAGGCCACAGAAATGCTCAGAAGGATGGAACAGCTCTGCTGGGAGGCCAGACTGAGAGAGTCGGGGTTGTTCAGCCTGGAGAAGAGGAGGCTCCCGGGAAACTTTATTGCAGCCTTCCAGTACTTAAAGGGGGCTGATAAGAAAGATGGGGACAAACATTTTAGCAGGGCCTGTAGTGATAGGACAAGGGGTAATGGTTTTAAACTAAAATAGGGTAGATTTAGACTAGATCTAAGGAAGACATTTTTCACAATGAGGGTGGTGAAACCCTGGCACAGGTTGCCCAGAGAGGTGGTAGATGCCGCATCCCTGGAAACATTCAAGGTCAGGTTGGATGGGGCTCTGAGCAACCTGCTCTGGTTGGGGATGTCCCTGGTCATGGCAGGGGCCTGGACTAGATGGCCGTTAAAGGTCCCTTCCAACCCAAACTATTCTATGTGACATGCTGACATCCATCTAAGCTCTAGGCCAGGAAAGATAAAGCAAAGCTTCCAAAAGGAGTCTGCAACACACAGAGCCCCTTTTGTCTTTCTACCCCAGTTGTCCATAAAATTGTACCTTGCAGAGCGTATTGCAGTCACTGACAGCAGGCAGAATAGGATTATATAAATATGAAATATACATGTATATTTAATGATTACACATATTGTATGCCTGCAAGGTCATACGACCATCTTCTTGTTCATTGCTCTGTCCTCTTACAGTCTGTGCCATTGTCTATTCAAAACCTTGACCTTTTTTTCAAAAACATGTAAAATCTCAAGTGTTAACTAAATTACAAAGATCACCTCCATCCAGTATTGTCAACATAAGTACACTCTCATGGGGTCACAAATGTAAAAAAACCTGAGTGATTACAACTACAGAAAGAGCCTAGTGAAATATTAGGTGTATCTAAATTGGAAACCTGAAGAAACACCTACAAAATGTACACTTACTTATCTGACAGGAGAGCAAATGCCTAATTGACAATACTGAAGAATTCCATTTTCCCTCATCTTCCAAAAGAATCTGACTGAATAAACTACAGTTTTAAGAGGGATAACTAGAAAACCCAGGTCCTCGAGGGGCTTGACTCTGCTAATTTATTTCTGTGAAAGGCTGAAATAGTAGACAGAAATACAAAATTCTCATAATGAATCAGAAAAATTATCTGATAATCTCAGTAAACCGAGGAGCACAAACTTGTGATTGATTAACAGTGCCACTTCTTCAATTCAGGGCAACTTTGAGCTGTGTGTTCTCATCTTTGCTCATAAAAGCTCTGTCCAGTCATGGAGTGCTGTATAGAGAGAACTGATGAAGTGTGGGAGTTCCAAGCTAATAGACCATTTTTCTCAAAGTTGCAGCTTGGCTAGAAAGTACCGGCAGGTAACAAAAATGAACTCTGTAAATGACATAAGAGTACCACCAAAGAGGTACATAGGAAGGTATGGCAAAGCCAAAAAGCAGCTAGAGTAACTGAGTGGTGCACTACAAAGAGAGAAGGCCCAAAGCCCCCCATAGCATTAACAGCTGGGTAGAGATAATCTGTGGCATTTTCCTTAGGGCTCAACAGGCTTGGCAGAACTGCTGTCAAGAACAGATTCTGCTACATGAAAAAACTCTCACCACTTTCTCCATTTCTTCTCTCTCCCACTGAGTTGCTTCTCTCACCATTTCCATCTCCTAGGAGAGATCAAAGTTAGAGCCACTTCACCCAGCGCTCTCTCCACACTGAGAGTGCTTGTAACCTCATGAAAATTTCAGAGTCCCGTCCTAGTGCATTCCTGATGAAAGTGCTGGGACCTGCTGATCCCATAAAAAGGAAGTCCACTACCCATTATATTGCAGATTCCATGCAGTGAGAAAGACACTAGAGATTTTCAGAAACTTTTTCCACTCCGTAACATTCTCCCAGCTGTAGCCAGAATACTCACCTTCTGTAGGATCTCCAGCTCTTCAGGGCTTAAATCCCGATCAATAGAAGAGATACTTTCCAGGCTATTCTTGCGCCCAATACCAGCAGCAAAAGGGTTTGCAATAATTCCTGGGGACATCTACAAAGCAAAAAGGCAATAAAAAAAGGTGGAAGCCCAGTGTGTGCCATACAAAAACTTGCAGATCCTGGGCTCCCAGACACAGAATACCAATATGATTCTAGGCAAGTTAGAACTCTCACAACTTGAAACCTATTTCAGCTGTCAATTACTGAAGGAACTTGAGGTCTAAGAAAGATGAATTTAAATTGAAACAGGTACAGAAAAGGGGATAAGGTGACCAGGGACTGGGTACATATTCCAGTGGAGAATAAAAAAAGCTTACTTGCTAAGCCTTGAAAAAAAGAAAGCTGAGAAGGCACAGGATTGCTATGGGTAAGTGCTTCCCTGTGGGGAAAGGCAAACACCAATAAACAGACAATTTACTTTACATATAACATTGGCACAAGAAAAAATAGGCATAAATAGCCTGGAGAAAATTAGCTTGAAAACTAGTATCAGTGCAGTGATATTGTGAAACAGTTGTAATCAGCAGAAGAGAGACAGTCATTAGAGACTATTGCTTTTATGAACTGGCAACCACCTCCAGTTCATATAGCAGGAGACGAGGCTTTGAGATCTGGGACCTAAAAAAAGTAATAAATCTACAGCAAAAGGTTGGAAAAATCCAGCTATCTTCTACGACAAAAAAGAGGTGGGATCCTTGTGGTACTGGTCATTATGAGGGCACCCCGCACATCAGTTCTCACCTCAATGGCAGCTGCAGCCTTGGGATCAAAGCCATCACACACTAGCACAAGGAGTGCATCACCCACACTTCGGAGTATCTGTACTGCTTCTGTATGTGTCATTCCCAGCAAACTCTGGTGATTCACCTCCAGGATCCGCATTCCCACTTTCAGACGTCCATCCCGGGCTGCAGCCCCAGAGGAGCTCACCTATAACAAATGGGGGGAACCAAGATATCACCTAAGGAGGTAAGAGAAGATTAGAAAGCATGGGGACCATCAAGAGGAAGGAATGAGAGAGGACAGCATACAAAGGAAACACAGAGAAAAGGCTGCAGCTACATGTCAGGGAAAGCATCTGGAAATACTTATATATACTTATGGAGAGGATAGAAAAGGAAGAATATCTACAGTTTGGTTGAGAAAACAGGTGTGGAAGAAATTTCTTATTGGAGATAAAAAGAACCTGTATTTGAAATGTGTTATCCCAAGGAAAGAAACTACTTTTGTTTTGTCAATGAAGCAGGTGAGAAAGCTCGCTCTCCCATCTATGATTTATCTTCAAGGAAAGGAAAGTGTAATAATTTTTTGCTGGGAGAGAGACAGAAAATGCAAGCATGGGATAATTTTTGTGGATAAAGATAAGAGAGGCATAAAGATTTTTCACTGTCTTTGTGGTAGAGACAGGCATAACAAGTTAGGCATATCTGTCCTCTCTTTCAGAGAAATAACGTGTAACTCCTATTTTCTTTCCTCAGCAAGTCACAAGAACTTATACTTGCCTCATGTACACAAGCTGTCACCAGGGGAAGCAACTACATGCAGCATATTGATAAGGCACATGAAAGCCAGAGTTTGTCTTAAAGAGTACAAGCATCCATATATGTTTGAGGAAAGAATGAAAGTGCATGCTTTGCCACCAGAACAAAGGTGGTAAAGGCAAGGAGTTTTATTCTTTTTTTCCCTCTTTGGAACAGGGAAAAGAGACTGCAGGACTTGCTGTGGGTACAAAGTGAAAGTAAAGGAAAAAAAAAAAAATCAAAAAACCCAAACACATGCAAACATGAGGCTCAGGAGAAATAAGCAAGCTGGGGAAGTGAGAAAAAATTGAACAATGGCGGTAGGAGAAGCTACTACCAGGAACCAGACAGAAATACAGGATACAACTTCAAGTGCCTTAGGGAAAGGAACAGAATCACCAAATGGGCATTATTTTTTCTAATGGGAAACCATAAAAGCCTGGAACAAAATGGGATGTATACACAGTCAAGCTAGATCAAATGAAGACCTTGGTACATTTTGTATATAGACAGTCCTTACTGAGAACACCAGAGACAAAAGAACGGCTTCAATTCAAAGGCCCAGTCTCAAAGCCAAAGAACCAACAGGACTAAGATTTACAAAGAGAATTATGACCAGTGTTACACAAGGGCTTCACAGAAAGAATATGTCAGCATCAGGGATCTCAAGCAAAGCCTGTAGATCTATGACAAGAGAATAAGGAGAGCACAAGAACACACAAAGTTGGCTCCTGGGTGGGGGAAATACAAGGACATGCATGACTGGTTGTCAAGGTAGGATGGAGGCACAGGTAACCTCAGAAGAAGGAAAGAAAGAAAGGACTACCACACACCACATTACTGGGATCAGAGAGGCAAAAAGACCCAAAAGAAACCAAAGGCATGGGTGTTTATTGGATTTATGAGAGCTGTTTTGGAGGCAAAAAAACAACAGATATGTGTTTAATAAAGTACCGGTAAAAAGAGAAGAAAAAATGCTGCATGCATTTTTTTTTTCTTTTTTTTTTTTTTTAAAGGTTTGAGGGAAGGGTAAGCAGCCATGCATGCCTACACATAATTTCTTCAGGACTGTGAAGGAAAACATTTAAGTGTGTATGAGTGCGTGTGCATGCATAAGAGTGGTCACATGCAGCTGAATGGAAAAAGACTGAGTACTCACAATTTCTTTTCCAGGGAGAGCAAGTGCATAAGTGTGACAGTAGAACACCCAGAAATAATGGGAGGAGGTGAAGTTAATGTAGAAAAATGTCCTTAATGCCAACTGTCATCTGTATTATTGATATGTATATGTCACTGAGGGACACTGAGCTATCCCCATTTAGAGAGATCATGAATTTCCAATTGTAGATGTAATTTATACTTCTCATGGTATTCAACTTGTAACACTTCATAAAGGAGGTTTTAAAAAGGAAGAACCAGATTACAACTTTTTTAAAAAAATACAATTAAGGGACTCAATGGAAACGCAAATTAAGAAAAACTAAGGAGAAAGAAGATAGTAATCAGACATCCAAAGAGGAGGAAGAAGAAAAAGCACTACCTTGTCTCTCAGTTACTGGAAATATACAGACAAAATAACAGAAGCAGGAAAAACACTCTGGTTAAGACAGATAAGAGAGAACAAACTGAAGTAACACAGTTTAAGGGAGAGCAGAAACGTTCAGTGCTTTGGTTCTCCAAAGGCTAAAACAACTACTATTTAAAAAAAAAAAAAAAAAAGAAAAAAGCCAGGGGGGACAGGACACTAACCCTTGCAATGGGGCTAAACTGTAAGCCTTCCAAACCCTAAATTCTATAACACTAAAGGTGATAAAAACAAACCTAATCATTAAAAATAACTGTAGGTTACTTTTAGTAGTTTTCTTTTATTGCTATTTCAAATATTGTAGTTGAATGTGTAACTATTTCTTTAAGTGAATTTACTCTTTTAACTTTAAAACTCAGATAAAGAAGTTATATCCAAGTAATAACAAATGCTGAGTATACGCTTTCTTTGAAAGTGCCAATTATTAGAAAGGGTTAACTGGCAAATATAGAGTGTTCACCATCAAGCAAGGATTATTAAGACATCTAGAGCTAGAGCAGAGTTTCTACCCTACCATACCAGCCAAAGAGGGAATGAGTGACACTAATGTGAACATCCAGAGTCCACCTGTGGTCAGCATCAAGATCGAAAATTACACCACTTATCACTATGCTCTGCTGCTAACAAGAAAGACTTTTTGGTAGGCAATGCCTTTTGGTAGGGGTCAGGAGGAACATAAGCTTATACACAGTGTATTGTTGAAAAGAAAATATGCATTACTTCCTGGGGAAAAGTGACATGACAAGTAAGTATGCACACAAGCAGTCATTTACAAAAGAAAAGGAACAAAATTACACACGCGGTATCTGGCACAGGAGGAAAGGTGAGCAATTCATAATGCTTTCAAAGAAAGGAGGAAAGAGCATGCATGTTGAGTGGGTAGAATGGCCACAAGCACTTAGGGGAAGCAACAGGCATGGAGGGGAAAACGAAAGATGTATGGGTTCATGTTATAGAAAAAAAAAGCAAGAGAAGAAACTTAAGGCAAAATAAAAGCAAACATAAGAACTAAAAGAAGATGTTTTGTAGCTGTTGTAGAGGAAGAAATACAAAAGGGAACAGATGTGCCTCCTTCAGTGCATGGAGAATACTCCAGGAGAATTGATGTACCCAGTGAAAAGTGGAGAGAGCATATCCAACAAATTCCACAGGGATCACCCTTTTCCCTAGCAGTCCTTGCATGCAGCCAAGTGGCAGAGTTAGTGGTCTGGTACCTTAGAAATGAAGATGCCTTCATCAGTGGGATCAAATGGATTTCCAGCATGACCTTTTGCTCCACCCCGGATGCTGATGCCCAGCTTTTCTCCTGGAGCCTTTTCAATACATATTTCCTGTAAAAACAGAAAAGGTCTCCTTGTTTCTGGGTCAAGTTCAGACTGGAATTGTTGAGAAAACACTCCTAGTAGCTGGCCATATTCTAAATACCCTGAAAAGGACCCAAATTAGACCTTTCACTCATTTAGTACAGTTCATTCCTTTTGATGAGGCTCTGCCCTTTTCTGCATTTCTGTCTCCTGTTCAGGTCTGGTCTTCATGAAATCTGATCATTCTCTGATCACAGTATCACCATGGTCATGGCAAGAGACCCTTGAGAGTCCTCAACTGATACATACTTACAAGAGACTAGATTCTGCCACAGGAGCAGGAAATTTCAACCAGAAATTTGGCTGTATCCTAGCCCCAGACTTCCAGCTAGATAAGAAATTGCCTTCAAAAGTGATCCTGCTATAAAGAAGAGTGCAATTCCCCCTAGTTCTCTCACTTAGAACGTACCTGCATCCCAGGTGGTGGTGGGTCTCGCCTTACTAACATAGTCAGCTCCTGGGTGTTGGAGAGCAGGGCATTCACTGCTTCCTGGTGGGTAGCATGGCGCAGGTCAATACTATTTACCTCCAGGATCCTGTCCCCTACACGGAGTCCACTGTGAGATGCCAGTCCACGGGGAATGACCTACGAAGAATCATTCATATTACAACTAGAGAAGGAAATTCCACCCCTCCTTGGAGAGACACTGATTGTGATCACTAGGCTATCCTCCAACATCCTCTGAGGCCTGTTTTGACTTCACTCTCTGCAAGCGAAGTTCCCCAAGAGGTAACACATCTGTGAACACTGGCAAAGAACAAAGTAAGGTTTGCTTTAAAGTGTCATTCCATAATTTCTTATATTCTCACATTATTATTTCCATCTGAAACAATCCTGTGTCAGCTTTTCCATTATTTTGCCTGCGACTGTAACCAGAAGACAGCTTTTTCACAAGAACTCTGAAGGAACTCAAATGTTAAACTGCAGGGCCGTTGTCAGAAGTGCATCATCTACCATTACAAATGGCCACTGTACCAGGACTGACAGTGTCAGTACAACTCCAGTCCTCAAGAACTGATCTTGAGAGCTACAGAGTTACTAACCAAGAAACCTAACTTCTATTCCTGGTAAAACAACGGAGTCAACAAAGAAAGAGTAAGATCTGTGAACATGTGGATAAGCAGGGTTTGTTGGGAAAGAGTTAGTTTGGCTTTGGTAAAAGCAAATCCTGCCTCATTCACCTACTGAAGCGCTGTGAGAGAAACATGAACACATGAAGGAAAGAATCTGGTAGACAGAACGGCCCTTGAAAGTCTGAAGCTAAAGACTATTAGAGAAGCTGTGTCCACTGGATGGGAGAAAAGGCCATCTTAATGGAGTGAAAGTTGGTTAAAGGAGAGGAAACAAAGGGCAGGGCTGGACAGCTGCTGCTCAGGACACGAAAGATTCACTGGTGGCATGCCTGAGGGATTGGTGTGGGATGGTGCTGTTCAGCATGTCCATCTGTGACCTGAGAAAGACAGTGAACAGTGAAATTTCCAGGTCTGCAGATGATACTGTGCTGTTTTGAGGAGCCAAATACCACCCTGATGGTGGGGAACTTCAAAAGGGATCAAGAAAACTGGACAAAAACGGCATGAGCTTCAGCACAGACAATGAGTCTATGGAAAAACACCTTAAGCCATGCACACACAACACTGAACTCAGAAACAGCAATTCAGCAAAGTTTCTAGAGACATTGTCACATGTTTTCTGAAATCATGGGCTCCATATGCAGGAAGAGACAAAAAAAGCCAACAAAACTTTGGGCATCATCAGAAAGGGCACTGAGACCCAGACTGACCGAATCTCCTGTATCTCCAGGACTGTTCAATTCTTTGCTCCCAAAAAGGCAGAGCAGAAGGGGACCCAGAAACTGCGCCTAGGACTGTGCAAGGATGATGGTGATATGCCACAGGGTAAGGGTCCCCAGCACCAGCCGGAGGATCCCTGGTGCTTTAGAGGAAGAATGCAGCTTACAGGGTCTTGGGCTACAAGGAGTACCTGGGACTTCACCATTGGAAGGTGTGCTCTTATCAAGGTGCTGAGCTGGCGAGTGAAGAAGCTACAAGATGAGATGAGCCCACTGCATGGCATCAGTGAAAACGAACAGGAGAGCAACAGGCTCTTTGCAGACACCCTGTAGAGAGGAGTCCAAATCCCATGTTGTATGGATGGGTCAGCTAGGGGCTATGCTTAAACAAACACCAGAGGTTCCCAAGCTGGGGAAGGCTCGAAGCTTGAGATTGCTGGCAACAGAGAGAAGAGTCCTTCTCTCTACTGACACGCATGTGAAAGATAGGTATAGTGCCTTGTAGCAGATGAGGAGAAACAAACTACTCAAAAGGAAGCACTGGAGCCATACCAGAATGAACCACGTGTCAGCACCAACAGGAAGCATCACGTGAAACCTACTGGAAACCACTTCTGCAAGGGACAGAGGCACACATCTGACAGACTTGCTGTTTCAGGAGGCTTGTTGCTAGCCAGAGGCTCGGATCCAGTATACTGTGAAAGACAGCTAAGTCTGCAGTGCGCTCTTGCAACAGGGGAGGGTGTAACCAGTGAGTTGAGGGAAGTGATCGTTCCCCACTGATCAGTGCTTGTGATGTTACATCTGGGGTACAAGACAGACACTGATAAACTGGAGTGAGTGCAGTGGAGAGCCAATAAGATGAACAGGGGTATAGAGAATACATTGTACAAAGAGAGGCAGAGAGACCTAGAGTTCTTCATTCTTGAGAACAGAAAGCTAAAAGACAGTTGCTGCTGTCTTCAACTACCTGTACAATGGTACAGAGAAAACAGAGGCCAGGTTCTTCTCAAAGGTACCCAGTGGTATAGGGAGACAGGCAAGAGATCCAGGTTGAAACAAGGAAAATTCTGACTGGGTATTAGGAAGAAAACATTCACCATAATAGTAGTTAAACACTGGAAGAGGAGCCCAGAAAGGCTGCGAGATCTTCATCTTTGGCAATACCCAGAACTTGACTAGACAAGGCCCTCAGCAAGCTGAGGCTGGCCCTGTGCTTTCAGTGAGATGAAATCACCTCTGCAGGTCCTTTCCAACTTGAATGATCCTGTGATGCCGCATGTTGAGAAGTACATAGTGGGGTTAGAGAAGGTCCAGAGAAAGGCAACTAAAATAATGAGGGGATGCAGCAGCACCTTGCAAGGAGAAAAGAAGGCCAGAACACTTGAGTTGGGAAAGAAAGCAAAGGAAGGAGAATGAATGAGCTTTACAACACTGAAGGTGGTGACTAAGCTGAATATAGAACTTCTGTTTACCAAACTGGCAACACAAAAATGGAGGAGCACTCAGTGTAACACTGTTTTAGAGCAGATCAAAGACTGCTTCTTCAGGTGACAGGTAATGATGTTTTGGGACTTGCAGCCATGGGTGTTACAGAAGACAGATTCAGCACGCCCAAGGGACAAGAGACATACGGATGCAGAAGGGGCTGGGTAGGGACATCCTCTCTAACATCCCTAATCCAACAAGTGTGGATGTGAGGAACTGTAAAGGGAATGAGCTGCAGCAAGTGGCTGGCTTGGGTGCTGTCTCTAAAGAGCATCAGCTAATGCGTCCACTGGAAAGAGGATGTCAGGTTGAAGGACACTGGCCTGAATGCAGAAGAGTACTTCTTTTTTCCCTTGCAGTTACACATTCATCCCACTAACACTTTCTGAGTAACGACTGGTTTTCTGAAATGCCTGTATCTTTCCAGGATTCATTAAAAGCTAACATAAGCTCAGCAATTTCAAAAGCTAACTCTCCCCAAACAGTTCAGCATGAAGTATACAGGTTTGCAGGCTTTTACATGCCATTCAGATTTCTGCAACTATTATGTCTAGTAAATGGTCTACTAACCATTTACATATGCACGCATCCCTCCGCCATCCCATTTTTTTTTTTAAATCTGTAACATACTTCACAGACTCTCGCATCAAAATCCTTCATCTTATCCCCAATAATTAAACATCTCAAAAATGTCCACTGCTAGGCTGCTCACACAGGACTCTACCTTTGAAATGAAGACACCTGGTTCATGAATACCAAAGGGATGGCTTGAATGGTCACTGCCTCCTACGATGCTGAGTCCCAGGGGACCACCTGCTTTTACAAGGTGAATTTCCTTGAGGGAAGAAGAAGCAGAGTCAAAGGGCATAAGGGATATCACATAAGGACCACAAACACTGAAAAACATGGAGTCAGGAATGTTTTGCATGAGTGAACACAAGATAAGCACTCACAGGACAAGGGCGTTTCCCATTATTTCTCAACGTCCCAGTACCATAGTGGGCCAGTCCTCATCTAGGGGTAGTCAAAGACTACCAATTTTTCAAAGGAAAAATACCCGAGATTACACTATCCCATATTCCAGACACACTCACCTCAATGGGATATTGATCCTCCAGGCCTTTAGACAGATGGTTCCTTTGCAGCGAAGGCGTCTCCTCCGGTGGGCTCTCGCCATGGCTGGGAGGCGGTGGTGGCGAGTGCATGCGCACTCGTGGCACACCTGGCGAGTCTCCCTCGCTGAGCTGCTCTGCACCCTCTCTCTCTACCAGCAGTACGATGGTGGGGGAGGATGCAGTAAGCAGCGCTACTGCCTGATCATGCCTGGCTTCTGTCATGTCTACCCCATTGATCTAGAACAACCCGCAAACTCAGTGTCAGACCAGCACCCAAGTACACCTTGTCATTTTAAGCACTTAGCCCAGCACCTTAAGGGACCCCATTCTGCTGGAACACTGCCCCTTCTCAAAAGCCTGTTCCCCAAAGCATTTTGTAACTTACCCCACTCCTTCCTATCTGGCAAAGGGACACAGGCACCTGCTCATCCCCACCTCACCACAATCCTCTCTCTAGACAGCTTACCAGCTCCTTTCCCACCTTTCCTCTACACCTCCCAAGTCCTAACAGCATCCATGATGCTCCAGGGGACCATGAAAACCAAGTATGATGCTCCACCTCCTGGAGCACTACAAACCTAGCTGTTGCCCGGACTATCATAGAATCTTTGGGTTGGAAAGGACCTTTAAAGGTCTTCTAGTCCAACCCCCCTGCAGTGAGCAGGGACAACTTCAACTAGAGCAGGTTGCTCAGAGCTCCCATAAAGACTAGGCTGTGGCTTAATCATTAGCAACAGAGTACCTGTCACTCCTTCTTGGCTTTGTATTCCAGCTTTCCTACCGGGTCATAAGAAAAGAACCCCAAGAGATTGCATTAAAGGAAGGGGTCCAAAGATCTCAATATGGCAAGATGACAAAACAGTGATTCCCAGAAGTGATGCCACGGCACACTAATGTGCCATAGCATCAGCTGCCTTTGCACTAGGCCATTTGCCCTTATCAATCACTCTCAAAGCCCAGACACAGGCACTGAAGAGCATGATCCGATGTGCGACAGGACCCGTCACTGGCCACTGAGCTGCTGTCTGCCCATGTTGGGCAAGGTCATGGTAGCCTGGGGAAGATGTCAGTTTTAAGCCATAAAAAGTGTCCCCCAGGTATAAAAAGACTTGGAAGCACTGAGAAAGAGTCTGCTAGTCCAAAGTGACTGACTGGCTGACACAAAAGGAAAATTAGAATTCTTTTGGACAAGAAAACATTATCCAATATACTATGCCAAATAATTTTGAGAATACAACTACAGTCATCTTGTGCTATCAGTGAAAGACATAATGCTTCATACAAAGAGGAACTTCAGTACGTACAGGAAAGCAGCAATGTCATTCATATAAAGCACTGAAGAGAACTCATCTGAAAAATTGTATACAATTCTCATCCTTCACACACAAAAAAATTATCTAACGTAAGTTAATAAGATGTACAGAGAAAAGCTGCTAAGACAGGCAGGGGAACACAGATCCTTTCCTACAAAATTAAGAGTTGAAACAGCTTGCCTAGAAACTCAAAGGACCAGAAAGAATGTGACTGTTCTCTATGAATGTATGAGGGACAGAATATAGAACAACACTGGCAAAAGGACAAAACTTGCCATAAAAAGTTGAAGCTGAAAATTAAAATGTTTCTAGTCCTTAAGGTTCTGGAAAAGCTTTCCAAAATGAACAATAAAAATGAACAGGAAAATACGAGCTTTTAAGATGGAGTTTGATCAGCTTACGAAATAATAACGTGACTTTGTAACAGCCATAGCAACTGGATTTTGTAGCCTGATTCCTCATTGTCCAATTCCTAGAAATATTATAGTTACTCCCCAGTTCCTTCCGAGAAAGCAGTTTCTGGACTAAGCTGACTGCCTGTAGCCCAACAAGGCTTTGTCCAGAACATCCATAAACACCACCCCCCCACCCCCCCTCACCTGACCTGCCCCATCCTATCCACAGTCAAGTGTGCTGCTCCCCTTATGACAGAGAAGAAGATAGCCCTATGCTGTGTTGGACACAAACAGGAAACACTCAGCCCCAGTAGCGTCTCCTCTACTCAGAGGTGTGTCCCCAAAGGGACACCTTTGGCACCAACCATAGAGGACAAACAGAAGGATGTGAAGGCATGCCAGCCTGCACATGCATGCAGGAAGAGAAAGGATGTAAAGGTACCTGGGTAATGGCTGCTGAGCATAAGAGACAAGGCAATAAGCAGGAAAGATAATAAATTAAGCACACAGGTACATAAACCTTAATGAAATGCAGATAACACAAGACTCAAGACACTCATGGATGGATCATTAAAGGAATCATTCAAATGGTAACATTAAAGAAGTGCGACCAAAAACTTGGTCAATATGCAGAGGAAATCAAGATTATCATGGGTTAGCAGAACAGCTCTCACAGGAAAGAGCAAACCTGCTACAGGAACTTTTAAGGGGGAATGTGGGCATGTGCAAAACTTGTTATAGGATGTTTAGCAGAAGGATCACAGGTGGGAAAGAGGAGTGGCCAAGGAGAAGAGTGGAGGAACAAGCATGGGAAAATGGAGAGGGTAGAGAATAAAAGAGGCTGATCATACGCAAGCAGGCTGCTGGTCAGTAATGCTTGTCTGGCCAAGCCCTGTGCCTGATCACCATAGTTTGCTCTATCTTTTTATCAAACTCTGTTTGTATTTACTGTGTGAGTTTGCTCTCTGTTCTGGGCATGTGTGCAAGATCTACTAGTAAAATTCAAGTTGGACTAGCCAGCAACTAGGAATCCAAAACATGGAAAGATCCAACAGCTGGCCCAGAAACTGGATAAAAGGCTCACTGTCTGACCAAAGAGCCTTGAAGAATTTGATGCTTGGACCAGAGTCTGAAAAGACCTGCAAACATGAATATTTATGCGAGTTGAGTGAGGGAGTATATGTGCATGTTCCACTGGCAAACCTTAAGCCTGATTAGCCAGAGGGTAGGAACAGGGTTAAGTTGTCTGTGTTGTTCATGCCCCATGAGGACTGTCTGTGTTTATGTGTGCACCTGTAAAGGTACTGCCCCCCTCCTTGTCTGTGTAAATCTGTGGCCAGCCATGTCTGCAGTGTTTCATCTGCACTTAGCCTTCCTGATGGCTGGACCTGGGAATGGGGAAAAGCAGCAGCCTTGTGTCCAGTAGACTAGAAAGGAAGGATCCCCTTGGGTCCTCCCATCTGTGAGATACACCCATTTTTAAGAAAGATGACATGCGGAAGAGACTTGGCCCTTAGGTTCTTATTACCAGATCAAGGACCAACATACCCCACAGACAGACCTGCCATAACAGCATGCACTCTTGACTTCACGCATTCCCTTCTGTTATTTTTCTGCCACTGACAAGAAGATGAGAACGGTCAGACTTGGTCAGACCAAAAGTATACAGTGGTACTTCCCCGGACTAGTGAACAGGGACAGAGAAACTCCCTGAGCCAGAGGTATATTGTATATAAGCTCTTGATGGCATTTTACTCATTAACTTCTCCATTACCTGGCAATCATGATGCCTTCCCAGCATGTGGAACATGTGGACTCCATGTGTTGCTTGGTGCTACTATTGTCCTAAATCTCACCCAGAATCAGTTTTCTTCAGTCTATTCCCACTCCTATCCCAAAAAAACGAGCTGCCTTAGCCACTGCTCCCAATCCTGCACCCTCCCTGCTAGATTCCCATCCTACAATTCAAACTCTCCAACATTCCCCCCTTGCAGCTCCCTGCCCCATGTTTTCCACCGCCAAAACGACTCTCAAGATGCCTGTGATGACTCTAAAGACACACTAGAATACAGGGAAAGCCGGAGAATTAGTAGTCAATCACTGGTGAGTTTTGTGGGGTGTTAACTTTGAAGAGAGACCTAGGCTGGGCTCTTCAATCCATGTACTCAAAGCTCCCTTAAGAAACTAAAAGGAGCTATCCCAGTCCTTCCTCTGCAGAGAAGTCCAGGATAATTTAGAGCACAGGGGAAGAGTATGAAGCTGTGCTGTATTTCTTTTTCTAAGAAAAGAAAAATTCTTTGGCAAAGTGAGAACTGAGGCATGACTAGGAGGATATGGCTTTGGAAATGGGCCTGTACCTGCTGGACCTATGAAACCACCTGTATCCTAATGACAGCTCCCCTGCTTTCCCCATGCAGATACAGAAGAACACATGCAACCTGCACTGCACATCCCAGGAAGCATCACATCCTGAAAAGCTTTCCAATAAAAATGGGTAACCACTGCTTCAAAAGAATTGTGGTAAACAGGGAATTCACGCAATGCTGGGCAGACACTGCTTTGAAGTGAACAGACTCTCTCTCAAATTCATAGAATAGTTGGGTTGGAAGGGACCTTAAAGATCACCTAGTTCCAAACCCCCTGCCTCATGCAGGGACACCTTCCACTAGACCAGGTTGCTCAATGCCTTATCCAGCCTGCCCTTGAACATTTCCAGGGATGGGGCATACAAAACTTCTTCCAGCAACCTCTTCCACTGTCTCACCACCTTCATAGAGAAGAATTTCTTCCTTATATCTAATCTAAATCTACCCTCTTTCAGTTTAAAGCCATTACCCCTTGTCCTAGCACTACATGCCCTTGTAAAAATCCATCTCCAGCCTTCTTGTAGGCTCCCTTCAGGTACTGGAAGGCTGCTGTATAAGGTCCCACAGGAGCCTTCTCTTTTCCAGGCTGAACAAGCCCAGCTCTCTCAGCCTGTCCTCACAGAAGAGGTGCTCCAGCCCTCTGATCATCTTCACGGCCCTCCTCTGAACTCACTCCAACAGATGCATGTCCTTCTTATGTTGGGGGCCCCAGAGCTGGACACAGGGAGGGTCTCACCAGAGCAGAGTAGAGAGGGAGAATCACCTCCCTCAACCTGCAGGTCACGCTTCTTTTGATGTAGCCCAGATACGACTGGCCTTCTGGGCTGCAAGCGCACATTTCCAGGTCATGCTGAGCTTCTCATCAACCAACACCCCCAAGTTTTTCTCGTCAGTACCATCCAGTATCACTGGGACAGGGCAGCCTCACAGCTCTAACCTACCGCCAGATTTCACCAGAGACTGAGCTAAACTCACACAGCTGCTCATGCATCTCTCACAGAAAGCAGATATTCTCAAGGACAAATATCTCCAAGAAGATATGAGAAGCCTCAGAATGTCACACTACCTCTATGTGGATATCATACTTAGCCGTGAACCCCACAAACAGGAATGGCAGAACAGCAGCTGCTGCCAGGAGGCATGGCTGCTCAGAAGCAAGTCAGGTGGAAGATACAGAAGTTATGTGAATAGTCCAGAATAGGTAAGTGTTCTCATGAAAGATAATAATTTGTTCCTGCTTTCATCATAACTGAGCACAAGATTTCAGCTGCAGGTGATGCTCAGCACCAAACCTTTTATGACTACACACATCAGGACAGGTAACATCCTTGAGAGCAGGGGACCATGCTCTCAAGCATGGATACATCTTCTACCTGTGCAATAACACTGCACTCATCATTGCAGCGGGTGAGTCAGAGGATTAATGACAGCACGGCCTTCATCCACATTAAAATCTAACAAAGGCCCATACATGTAAGCCCTGAGCCCATACATTGCAGTCTGAAGACACTGCAAGCTATTACTAGGGAATTAGATTTGCTTTCCTATGAAGCTGCCCACAAATATAAATAGAGCTGCTAATGGGGGGTGGAGACACATTTGACTTTTGAGTCTATTCTGAGACCTTGTGTTTCCTTCTTGCCACAAGTAGAGCAAATCAACACCATATGATAGGCTGTGTACTTGCAATTATGCCTCTCAGTCATGCCTCTGTACCAGTGGAGCATCAAAAGATGAGCAAAACCAAAATAAATTAAGCTGTCTGGCAATAATCAGTGTCAGGGCTTGATTTTGGGAGGAAGGGGGAGCACTAGCAAGGAGGGAGAGATGCTGTACCAGTTCAAGTCTCCTGCCAAGGTACGAATGTCAGACCTGGGCCAGAGCTCCACTAAAATGTTGTGCCAGAGCAAATACAACACAGCCTCCAGCCTTGGGATAGAGCAGACAGAAGCCAGCACTGACAAGGCTGTATCAGTGTTTACTCACACCAGCTCTGTGGTAACACGTGCTCTTACCACAACAGCTGGATCAGAAACCCACCACCAGCACCAGGATGCGGGAGCTTTCACTCGGAGGCAGCATGCGAGCTTGGGAAGAGGGTCAGGAGACTCAGCAGACTCTCCCCGCAGGAAGGGGAGCAAGTGACACATTAGGCAGAGAGACTTGAGGTTAGAAGCAGCAGTGAAATCCATACCACTGGCATAAACAGGAAGGTAAACTGGAGCCAGAGTTTCAATGAAAGCAGGGGGAAGCACTGCGGTACACCCTGCCCAGCCCTATACCACCTTCAGGCAGCGTCTCTCTGCTTCAGCCTACACTGACCCCTGCCACCCTGCTCTCTACAGGGAGCTGGTCAGCTATGCCCCAAAGGGCTTCCTTCCCCACACGCCATGCTGTGGCAGAGCCCTCTGAGGCTGTCCTACAAGGCTCTGGAGGGACATCAGGCTACGGCAATCCTGTCATTATCATCTCTCTCCAGTACAGCCCGGACTGCCACATGCTGCTCCTGTGGGAAAGTGCTCTCACGCAATGCTTGGGGAAAGGGGAGGCATTAACTGCACCCACCACCAGTCACAGGCAGGGGCAGAACGACGAAGATTAAGTGCTCTCCCAGAAGGCTCAGGAGCTGAAAAAAGGACCCTCAAAATCCAGATTCAACGACAGAAAAACAGTCCCTGTATGAGGAAGGGCAGGGAGCTGAGTCAGACCCCTTCCCTGCACACCCACACTCACCGAGATGACCCGATCTCCTACGTGCAGGATCCCGTCCCGATGGGCTGCACCACCCTCTGCAATCCGTGAGATAAAGATCCCCTGAAACACAGTCAGAAGAGTCAGAGCAGCCTGTGCTTCCCCTTACCAGGGTCTGGCTTTCCAGAATCGTTCCTGGACCCCAGACAAGTCTCAGCCCTTTCCCCTTCACAGACCCCTCCCCTGCCCTGGCACTTCCCATTTGTTCCTCACACCACACAAACCCTCTTCTGCTTCTAGAGCCACCTGCAAAACCTCCAGCGGCAGCAAAGCCTTCATGTGGCCGAGAGCCCAGAATATATGTCAAGAGGACAGCAGCAAGATTAAATGTCATTGGCAGGGATTATGAGCCCCAGCCCCACCTCCCTCTGAACTTCTCTCCTTCCCTGACTTAAAGAGTACTTTCTGGCTCTCAGAGACTGCCTGGCCCATCAGCCCAGGGCCATGCTGCTCTGCTGCGTGTCCATGGGTGAGGAAGACCCCGTGCTGCTCTCACAAGTAGTGCTGAGATTCGGGGATCAAGCACCTTCTTTCCCAGGGAATCATGACTGACCGTGTCACCAGCCCGGTAGGGTGTGGAGCCTTTGCCACCAGCAATGCTGAAGCCCAGACCCTTCTCATTGCGCACGAGGCAAGTGGAATATCTCTCCGTGGGAGGTGCCCCCTCAGGTCGCTCTGGGAAACGTAGACCACCTCGCCTCTCACGAGGGCTGTAGTCATCCTCAGGGCGTAGCGGTGTGACAGTGATGGCGTTCTCTGGCTCCACCATCCGCTCTCGCAGAACTGTCATCGAGACAGAGCTTCCCGACCCACGCAGAGCTTCCACTGCCACATGATGCTCAGCACAGTGCAGGGACACACCATTCACCTGGGGACAGAGCGAGCCAAGCACAACCCTTACCTCTGTGGGAAGTTCTTCCAACAGCTGCCCAGACAGTCTTAGCAACTGCTGCCCAGCAGAAGCACAGCTCAACCCCTGCAGAGCTGGGTCAACATCTTGTTCCCACAGGGGTACCCAGACCTCGCCTGCTGCCCACCAAGTGGCACAGGAGGCTCCCACAACACGTATTGCCTGTCCCAGGCCAGGACAGCCCCTGCCAAGGACAGTAAAGGCCCTTTCAAAGGAATTCTCCCCCACAGGGAGCTCCAACTTCCCTGTCGCCTGTATCATCCCTGCAGGCAACAAACTCCCAGACAGATAATCACCCACCCAGAACTATCTCCCCTAACAAATCTCAATACAACTCAGGTCGACACAACTTCTTGTTCACCTTCAAGAAGGACATCTAACTCCTCATACCCTGAAACACTCTTTTCCTTCCACTCCATGCAAATGTAGTAAAGTACTTGCAGAGAGGACATCAGGTTCTGCAGCTCTCAAGGAAGCAACCCAATTAGCTCCTTGCTTCTCTGATTTCAGAAAAAGAGTCCTACCACATCAGAAGACTGAGGAAATGAAAAGTGTGGGCCCACGAAGTTGAAGAATCTTCTTTTTGTAGAAGCTACCTCATTTCATATTAACATACTGTCCTGGTTTCAGCCAGGATAGAATTAATTTTCTTCATAGAAGCTAGTGTAAGGCTATGTTTTGGATTTGGGATGAGAAAATGTAGATAATGTGCTGATGTTTTGAGTTGTTGCTAAGTAGTCAAGGACAGTCCAGCTTCTCGTGATAGTCTGCCAGCAAGAAGGCTGGGGGTGCACGGGAAGCTGGGAGGGGACACAGCCAGGACAGCTGACCCAGGCTGATCAAAGAGATATTCCTTACCATATGACATCATGCTCAGTATATAAAGCTGGGACGAAGAAGAAGGAGGGGGTGGAGGGACGTTCGGAGTGATGGCGTCTGTCTTCCCAAGAAACCATTACGCATAATGGAGCCCTGCTTCCCTGGAGAACACCTGCCTGCCCGTGGGGAGTGGGGAATGAATTCCTTGTTTTGCTTTGCTTGCGTGTGCAGCTTTTGCTTTACCTATTAAACTGTCTTTATCTCAAACCATGAGTTTTCTCACTTTTACTCGTCCGATTCTCTCCCCCATCCCACTGTGGGGGAGTGAGTGAGTGGCTGCGTGGTGCTTGGTTGCCAGCTGGGGCTAAACCACAACACATACACTTACAGGAAAGACTGTACTCAGCCTGAAAACCAGATATTCAAATCTATTTCCTCCACTTCATGGCATTTAGGGTTTTTTCCTATCATGGCCTTCATTACTGAGCCATGCTCTGTACCCCTACTCTAGGGGTAAAGAGGTATTCCTTACAATTCATAGCCAATGAGAAAGGAACCCAAGTCTGATGTGCCCCAGCCATGTCTTACTTGTGGATATAACACAGTCTTTTAGAAGGAAATCTCTAAGTTATGTTGTGAGGGTACATCCACTTTTGCAGGAGGCATAGATGAACGGGCATCATGGGAAGTAAATCAGAAGTGAAAAAAATAGTCTTTTCCTAAAGCTGTAACTGAAGAGGGATCTACTTTACATGAAATAGTAGGGTGCCATGAATTTAGCTGTTGTGAAAGGGAGTAATTATTCATCTCCCAGTATCTTCAAGTTCTGATTTTGGAAATCATGCTGCAGCAAAATGCAGTACGATGCATGCAGCACAAGGAAGTCTGGTGACACTTAAGGCCCTAAAACATACAAGAGACCAGGCTAGCTAAAGCACATATTCCTTTTTGGACTTAAACTTCATGGAATTATCAAGACAATGCTATGATAACTGCAGAAGTGAACAAGGTTGTCCTGGTTTCAGCCAGGATAGAGCTGGTTTTCTTCACAGAAGCTAGTGTGAGACTATGTTTTGGATTTGGGATAAGAACTGTTGATAACGTGCTCAAGGACAGTCCAGTTTCTCGTGCTGGCCTGCTAGCAAGAAGGCTGGGGGTGCCCGGGGAGCTGGGAGGGGACACGGCCAGGACAGCTGACCCAGGCTGGCCAAAGAGATATCCCATACTATACGACGTCATGCCCAGTACGTAAACTGGAGTTAGCCGGGGGGCGGAAATCACTGCTCGGGGACGGGCTGTCGATCGCCGGCTGGTTAGCAATTGCTGTATTGGGCATCACTTGTTCTTGTACATTCCTTTGTTGGTATTATTATTGTTGCTATCATTGTTGTTTCTTTCTCTCTTTCTGTCCTATTAAACTGTTTTTATCTCAACCCACGAGTTTTTTTTTCTAATTCTTTCCCCCGTCCCACTGGGGGAGGGGGAGGGAGTGAGCGGCTGCGTGGTGCTTAGTTGCCAGCTGGGGCTAAACCACGACAAAGGTAACTTCTGAAACTCCAGAATCAAGTTTTTCTCATGAAGCAGTATAAAAACTTCTAATTACAGAATCATATAGCACTTTATTTGACTTCTACCATGGTCAATGCCAGGTAAGTGATGAGAAAGACTGGAACATCTACTCAGGCAAATGCCCAGGTCTCCACTGCTAATATGTAGGCTGCAGTGAGTGGGAGCGCAATGAGATACCTAGAGACACCATACCAGATCACACAAACACAGGCCAGTGCCCAAAATACAGATCATTTACTCCTCTGATCTCTCTCCAGCACTGTAGTGATACCTATTCCCTCCATAATGCAATCAATCCTTCCTCAAGTGCATCTCAATCCTGTATGATTAAGCATGTTTTTAAATAATTTGAAGACAGGCAAGCATGGCATGTGGCCGGCTCCCTAGCTAAGAAGTTATCTTAGAAGGTCTACTTCTGCCCCACACAGCAAAGCAAATGTTTAGCAGCCAGGTGGTCGGCCTGTTGGGGACGCGGGCACACACTGCTGAGTATTTCTTCCTACCTGGGTTACACACCACTTCAGAGTTGGGGGGACAGTGAATGCACGAGCAATTTCTGTCATTATAAAGGAGCAAAAGATTAATGGCAATGTTAATTAAACAACCAACTGAACCAACTGAACTAACTTTTGCTCTTGCATAGCTCCTGATGCTTAATGTGGCCTACAAACTAGCACAATGCAAATAAATACCACAATCCATACTTCTCCCTCCACTCTCAAGTCATTAGAATTGTTTACTTCTTCACAGTAGCTAGGTTCTTACCTCCAGAAGCTTGTCCCCAACACGAACACCTGCACGAGCTGCAGGACCCTCTTCTGACACACGGGAAATAAAGATGCCCTGGAAACAAAACTACTTATTAGAAGAGGTGGAGCCCATTCTTCAATCCTCTGAAGAGAGACCACTCCACCCCGTTCAACTTAAGGCAAAGGGGAAATCTCTCGCCAATCCCATAACCCGGATGCGGGGACAGGAGAGCAACATCACCCCATTCAGGAGTTGGTAGAAAGGGGAAAGAAATCCCATTGCAGGGCTACCCCACAGATGACAAAGGAGAAAAGGCAATGACACTTTAATCCTTTTCCAGTGGGACAAGAATATGATGCAGCTGATGCCAACACATGCGTGGAAGACAACCCCATACACTGTGACATGAGGACACAGATAGGAAAGAAACAGCTGTTCTCATTGCTGCTCTCTGCGGTCGGTAGCAGGAAGGTACAATAAGTTGTGCTCCAGAGGCAAGAGCCTGCTCAGCCCTGCCAGCCTCCTGCTTCAGGGTGGGTCGAGGGCTTCTCCCACCTTGCTCTGAGAGCTCAACCCAGCCACAAAGCACATACAGACATCAACCTCCACCTACAGAGAACTAGCCCCTGAAAGTGGGTGCTTCAATAGTTATACAGTCCAGCGTCTTACCTCGTCATCACCCTTATAGGGGGTGGAGCCCTTGCCCCCTGCGATGCTGATGCCCAGCCCCCCTGTCTGCCGCACGATAGTCAATGTCAGCTGGAAGCAGAATGGACACAGGTTACAGGTCAGTGCAAGCCAGAATGCCCAAAACATCTTGAAGAGCAAGGGATGACTACTTAAAGAATAAGCACAGGAGTATAAACTTCATCTGCATGTATCTGCTCACATATTTGTGTAAGCTGTGCTGTCCATGCCTCAAAGGCACCAAAGTCACAATACATTTAAACAAACAAATCCTTTTTCACAGTTGAGTCCTGAACCACATCTCAAGACCAAGAGTCAGTTTGCCTGCAATGAACACATCAGAACGAGATGTCCACCACAAAGTAAACTGAGCGGCAGAGAGATGGGACTGCATAAAGAAACAGGGATCACATCACAGCCAGTTCTACCACATGGCTCCCTTTGGGGTGTAATTTCAAACAACTACTGGGACATTAAGAGTCACTCCAATGTAACATGCAGTAACAAGAATGGCACCTCTTCCAGAATACCCTGGACAAATACTTGGCTTTGCTCTGTTGATGGAAATCAGTGCATGATTCCAGAAAAGCCATCTGCTTTGCCCAGCTGGCTCCTTCCTCTCCTGCCCTCTGCAGAGGCAGGCTCAGGACTGTAGCTATGCAACCCAGAAGTCTCTTCTCCTTCCTATCTCCCACCTCTATATACCAAATTATGCCCACTTCCAATAGCAAAACATTTGGTCAAACTTGAACTGATATTGCTTATATTCAGGACACCAGCATAAACTGTTCACGTTGCCCCACTCATGAGAAGGAAGATAGGGAGCATGTGGTAGGATACAGGGAAAGGAATGGGATAGACAGGACTCTGTCAGGGATCTGTCAGGGCCAAGGACCAAGGACCTGGTAAGGTGACAGAAATGTACATAGACTCATGGAGAAAACCAAATTTGCTGTCCTCCAGATGTCACTACTCTGGAAAAAAAAGTCCAGAACAGAGAGCGGCTGCTGCAGAGGTGTCTAGCTTCAACATCAGGTCCGTTTGGCCTAGGTCAGGCCACAGTGCGGGCAGCAAAAGAAGCAGAAGACTTGCTTTCCTTAACCTCTCCCTTCAAATCCTTCACTTTCTAAAAGCAACAGCCTGTGAGTGTTCCCATTCTGCTAAGTTTAAAAAAAAAAAAGCAAAAACACACCACAGGAAATGCAGAACTAAAATGAGGTTCCTTGCCATTTCCTTTGGTGCGCAGTCAACAGTGTAGCAGAAAACTGCTGGGATCTTCATAAGGAAACCCCTGACTCTAGACATAAGGACATTGTCTCTGGTGCAAAACCTAGAGGCTGAGCAAAATCCAAGTATTGAAAGACAAGGATTATTCAGGTAAGACAGAGAAATGTGGTAGTCATGAGATAGCACTGCATGTTAAAACTAGGTATAGATTAGACTAATGTTTGTTGTGTGAAGAAGTCTATTAGGCTTTTATTACAAATACCTTTCTTTTTTCTTCCAGTCTCACTGGATTTTAATAATGCTCTAAAGACTTATATCTATATTCAACACAAAAAACTTCTAAAGAAAATGGAAAACTAGGTCTCCAGACAAGGACTAGAGAGTATTCTAATAACAGCATCCAGGTATCCAAGATAGCTGATGGTTTTGCTCAGTGCCTGAATCAACAGGACAGGATTGCTATTTTTGACAATGAACAAGGAATATACAATGTCACTGGTTACAGAAAGTCACTTCCAGTTGCGCAGTAAGTTGATTGTGTAAACTAACTGAAAGATAAACAACAAAACCCATGTATTTCACAAATTCATAGACACCAGACTGAAAATATGGGGAAATTCGCCAGAAAAGCCAACTGGACTGAGCGTTAAGAACCTTACGTCTCTCAGCATACACCCAAAAACATCAAGGGGGAACCAGTCCTAATCAAGGCTAAAGACACTGCTAGAACAACAGCAAATGGGCTTAAATTGGACATAAATATATTTAGGCTGGAAAGATTTCAAACTCCCAAGGCAAATTAGTTGTCCCATAAAAACAGTGTGGTAAGAAACTGAACTAGTGAATGTTTGTTTGAAGTCTATGAAAAGAATGATTGACATGAATATGAACCCGAGAAAGAAGGAACTGGATCCAGTAGCCTATAATGGCTTTTCAGTTTTTTATTCAATATTTCACATTAAAGCCAGACACTGCTTTTTGCACTAAACCAGTAAGTTATTTCTCCCCAAAAGCTCATCTGTCTCAAAGGCTGCTTCAGAGCTGCCTTGAGTTTCCATGATGTCTAGACTGATAGCCTGGAAACACAGCAAACAGCTGCCCTAACAGCAGGGACAGCACAGCTTCCACCCCTGCAATCACTCTTGTCAGTGACTTTCCTGGGTATTTTTCTCTTCCTGCATTTTTTTCCCCCTAAAACCAGGGATCCACCTGCCGCCCAGCAATAGCTCGTCTCAGATGCAACACAGGCACGTTTCCTGTGCCCTCAGCGCAGGAAAGACATGGACCTGTTTGAGCGGGTTCAGAGGAGAGCCACAAAAATTATCAGAGGGCTGGAACACCTCTCCTATGAAGAAAGGATGAGAGAGTTGAGGGATGACTCAAAGGGGAGAGGATATCATCAGGCTTACCCATGGTAAGTTGTGGGATGACATACCAAGGTTAGAAGGACGGTGTGCTAGCGAGGCCACTCAGCTTGTTACACCAGAGAAAGACCTCAGAAAGTTGTGGGATGACATACCAAGGTTAGAAGGACGGTGTGCTAGCGAGGCCACTCAGCTTGTTGCACCAGAGAAAGACCTCAGAGGAACTAAAGGAGGTTCCTCTAAGAGGGTGATAAGGCCAACAGCCCAGCTGAAGTGCCTCTAAACCGGTGCACACAGCTTGGGCAACAAACAGGAGGAGCTGGAAGTCACCGTGCTGCTGGAAAGCTATGACCTGGTCGCCATTCCTGAAACTTGGTGGGACAAATCCCACAACTAGATTGTGGCTATTGATGGCTACAAGCCATTCAGAAGGACAGGTGAGGACCGAAGGGCGGAGGTGTTGCCCTCTACATCGAGAAATGGATAGAGTGCAAAAAGCTGTCTCTGGGGAATGGCCATAAGCAGGTCAAAAGCTTATGGCTAAGAATCAGGGACCGAGGCAACAAAGGGAATCTTGTGGTTACAGGCTGCCCAAACAAGGGGAGTCTATGGACGAAGCCTTTTCACTCCAGCTACAGGAGACATCGTGGTCGCAGGCTCTCGTCCTGCTGGAGGACTTCAAACACACCAACAGCTGCTGGAAAAGTAGCACGGCAAGCGGTGGGCAATCCAGGAGACTCCTTGGAGTGCATGGAGGATAACTTCCTGTGCCAGGTAATAGACAGCCCTACCAAAGGGGATGCTGTACTGGAGCTGTTGGTCACCAACGCACATAAGCTAATTGGTGACATCAAGATTGAAGGCAGCCTGGGCTGCAGTGATCATGCACTGGTGGAGATCACAGTCCTGAAGGATATGGGGCAGGTAAATAATAAAGTCAGGACCCCGACATTTAGGAAAGCAAACTTCCAGCTCTTCAGGGAGTTGGTCAATAGGACCCCCTGAGAAACTGCCCTCACGGACAAGGCAGCAGAACAGAGCTGGCAGAACTTCAAGGAGGCTTTCCATATACCACAAGAGCTCTCGATCCCCAGGTGTAAGAAATCAGGTAAGGAAGGCAAGAGATCAGCATGGCTGAGTGGAAACCTGCTGGGCAAACTAAAAGGGCAAGAAGAAAATGCACAGGCAGTGGAAGCAGGGACAGGTATCCTGAGATGATGGGATGAGTTGCATGGTCACATCCAGAGGGTGGTGGTCAACAGCTCAGTGTCCAGATGGAGGGTGGTGACAAAAGGTGTCCCTCAGGGGTCCGTACTGGGACCAGTACTCTTTAATATCTTCACCAATGACACAGACAGTGGGATCACGTGCACCCTCAGCAAGTTTGCAGATGACACCAAGCTGAGTGGTACGGTCAACACGCCTGAGGGATGGGATGCCATCCAGAGGGACTGGGCCAAGCTTGAGGAATGGGCCCATGTGAACCTCATGAGCTTCAAAAAGGGCAAGTGCAGGGTCCTGCACCTGGGTCGGTGCAACCCTCAGTATCAATACAGGCTGAGGGATGAAGGGATGGAGAGCAGCCCCATGGAGGAGGACTTGGGGGTACTGGGGGATGAAAAGCTGGATGTAAGCCAGCAATGTGCACTCGCAGACCAGAAGGCCAACAGTATTCTGGGCTGCACCCAAAGCAGCATGGGCAACAGGTCAAGGGAGGGGATTCTGCCCCTCTGCTCCGCTCTGGTGAGACCCTACCTGGAGTACCGTGTCCGGCTCTGAAGCCTCAGCACCAGAAAGACATGGAGCTGTTGGAGTGGGTCCAGAGGAGGCCACAGAAATGCTCAGAGGGCTGGAACAGCTCTGCTGTGAGGACAGGCTGAGATAGTTGGGATTGTTCAGCCTGGAGAAGAAAAGGGTCCGGGGAGACCTTACTGCAGCCTTCCAGTACTTAAAGGGGGCCTATACGAAAGATGGGGACAGACTTTTCAGCAGGGCCTTTTGCTGACAAGGGGTTAACAGTTTTAAACTAAAAGAGGGGAGATTTAGACTAGATCAAAGGAAGACATTTTTCACAATGAGGGTGTGAAACCCTGGCCCGGGTTGCCAAGAGAGGTGGTAGATGCCCCATGCCTGGAAACATTACAGGTTGAACCGAGCTCTAAGCAACTTGCTCTAGTTGAAGATGTATCTGCTCATTGCAGGGGGGTTGGACTAGATGAGCTTTAAAGGTCCTTTCCAACCCAAAGATTCTATGATACTCTCCACCTAGAAACATGATGCTCAACTGATTCTGTCTCCTTCCTTTGCAGAAAGGGTAAACTTTCATGAAGTGGGCAACATATCCAGGGTTTCTTCCTAGTTCCTCCCAGACAGACAAGCATCCATGCCTCCCACAGAAAGTGCTACTGGGGAAGGAGAAAAGGGGGAAAATTGAAAAAGCTGCCACTTCAGGCTAGAGCTGTCATCTCGCTCAGCTCCCACTGGAGACTAGGGGGAAATCCATTTGCCATTAATTGCACCAAAGCACAAGCCAAGGAAGCAGCTGTATCTCCCTCCCCTCTCCTCTATCCCACCTGCATTTCTGTCTGTACATCTCCAGGGAACACACTCACACACGGACTGATTTGATCTCAACCTATTTTTCACATTTTGATTACAGCTATCTTTTAACAGATTCACTTGATCCTGTGAGATCTTCCAACTTGCAGTGAGTAAATGTATACCACCCTGGAGAAACTAGAAATGGTGCACCCTTGTACAGGCTTACTTTCAGTAGCCACCAGGAATATCTGAGTATTGCCCAACGGACTTGAAACAGTATTCAGTGTTGTGCTTTGCAACTGCCAGCTAGGGATTTCTGCAACTTGCTCTTGGCAGGGGCACAGCAGCCACAGAGGCAGCAAACTAGAGATTCACGGGATTCAACTGCCAAAGCATGGAGCTGTTGTACTTCAGAACCTGCTGAAAGACCAAGTTGTTCCTCCAGACATACCCAAGGGAGTGGGGGTTTAAGGCCTTTATTTCCAGAAGGCAGCTAGTTTCTGGATGCACATGCATCTTTTTATAACTGGCTATACATCTGGAGGCATGTAAGTGTCTAAGCCCCACATTTACATCACTTTAAGCTTTAAATGAGACTGGATTGTCAACAGTAACACAGAAAACACAAACGTGCGATAAATACTTCTGATTCGTATTTGGACAGAAGCATGAAGATGTACACGCACCACATGAAGATGACGAATCACACCACTCCAACAGCAGCTGAAGAATCCATTTAATATCATCAATAAGGAATTTTTTTTTTTATTTAAAATTTTGACAATTTTAGAAGTCAAAAGGACTGGATAACATGTACCCAAGATCCCTGTAACTGACTGAGATCTGATATGCTTATAGAGCATTTATAAAATTCTGGAATCTTGATACCCTGAAATAGCATTTACATTGTGCTGTTAGACTAAGAGATTACACAGGATGATGCCTCTAACTATCAGCTCGTCATCCTAGGACCAATTCCAGAAAAGTAACCAAAGAACATGCATAGCAGGCACACTGAAATAGCACTCATGCCAAGCAGCTGAACAAACACACCTCTATTTCATTCTTTGATAAGACCCCAAACTTGGCTGCTAAAGTAATAGTAAAGATTTAATAAGCAGACTTTTGTAAAACATGAAACTTGTTATCACAGGACATTCTTACTGACATCATATGATGCTGATTTTAGGTATATATTATACAAACTAAGAACTAGCAGAGGTCAAATACTAGTCTTCAGTGAAGAAGCAAGAAATAGGGTTCTGCTGAGAAGCACATCAGGCCTGATCTTATTCCAAATCACTGATAGTAAAAATATATGGAGGTCCTCATACGGAACTATTAATGAGTTCCATACGAGCTCCAAATAGGAGCCTTCAAATATGGAAGGGGGAGGGATAGACATCTTTTTATCTTTTCATGCCATTAATAGCTTTATAGGAAATGATTAATCCATGTTTGTAGCAACAAAGGAATTAGGGATATCCAATCAAATTTTCAGCAGCAGGCTTAAAAAAATGCTCTTTAATATAAAGCACAAGTAAATGACATAATTTATTACCACTAAATACTGTGGAACTAAAATGTATAGAAGGGATTGGAGAGATCAGACAATTTCATAGACAGCAGCTCCACTGTGTCTAGTACAATGGTATAACAGTCCAGAAATCCTAAACTACAGATTTCAAGGACCTAGGAAAATACCAGTGAAAGGATCACCATGTCTCACTAAGGTCTGTGCTTCTTCCTAAGCCCCGAAGAAAGCCCCTCACACCCACCATTAGAAACATCTTTACACAGACATCACATTCAACTCTGTGTGTCCTTTTTCCAGGAACACCTCAACAAAAGAGAGGGTACTTACATAGCACATAAGAGACACAGGAGTTCAGGAGCCAGAGGCACTGACTCACCAGGAAAGATGAGAAGAGCTAAATCTGTCTGGCTTCAGTAAGCAGTAACTCATGAGGACAAGGGGATAGGCTGAAAATATCAGTGACCGCATGGAAGGTGGGAGATTACTGCATGAGTTGTTGAGAACTAAATTAAAAACAAACAACAGAAAAAGGAACATGAAGGAAAGACCCTGCCCTGGCAGAGAAGCAGCCTGCTGGGTATGAGCTGAAGGTTTTCTGGCTCTGATGCTATTTCTTCCTCTGTTCAGATGTTTTTTTAGTTCCCAAGGGAATGGATACTTGCAAGGCAGAGATAGTAGAGTACAGATCAGAGGAGTCAAGCATTTTACTGCCTTCTTACTAAACCACTCTCACGCAGTTTAGTACTAACCAGAGAGCATACCAAATAAGAAGAATCTGCAAGCCCCAGTGGCTGACAGCTGCATTAAGAGAGAGAGGACGGTGACCTGCAATGTTAAATGCTCTGGAGTACTCCTGCAGATCCCCTTCCCCAACGAGATTCCAAGACAGTGAACAACTTTTCATTAAGCGAGGATGAAGAAAGGATGTAGTTTTTAAAATATTAAATATGACAGCTTTTTAACCATAAAGAACTAGGTTCATATAGACATGATTAATCTTGGTATGAATATATATAGATGTGAGTATGTAGCTATCTTATAGATATGAATCATATGTTATGATATATGTGAGTATTTGTATCTATATATGTGTGTCTATATAGAAACACAATTTCATCTTGATATAAGAAAAAGTGTTTACAGCGAGAACAATCATTCACTACAACAAAATCCCCAGAGACGTGGTAGAGTCCCCATCAGTGGAGGTTTTGAAGATGTGATTAGTCAAGGTGCTAGATAATTTCATCTAGGCTCCCTTTCCCACAAAAAGTTGGACCTTTTGAGGTCCCTTCCAACCTGGGCTGTTCTATGATTCTATGATTAGTTCTTTCATTAATGAATTCCAGAAATAGGGATGTAAGAAGCTAGTACTTCCTCCTCATCACGATGGGCACCCAGGTTTGCCACAGGCATGGCAACACCAACACCAAAAGAGGGGATCCTGAAAGGAACTGGGCTGGCTAAACTATGGAATGCAACAAGACAGAATCCCTCTGGAAATGAAAATGTTCAACTTCTTTAGACAAAGAGAAACAAAATGAGTATTGGACAAAGCTACCAAGCCTTGAACAATTCCCAGAATTGGAAGTAGGACAAAAACCTAGATGTGGAAGTCCTGCGAATTCAGCCGGAATGAGTGACACTGAAACACGTTCTATTTCTTCCTCTCTTCAGCAGTACAGGATTTTTATTCCTATTCTTATTGATTCTTTTTGTGTGGTAAAACCATTGGTATAGTCATTCATTTTGGATCATTCTGACTACAAAATTTCACTTAGGAACTCCTCTCTGCCCAATAATTTCTTACTGTTCTAAAGGTCTACTTTAGCCCGTCATTTAATATACAATTAAAAGACTGGAAGGACTGGAGAATTTACAACTCCCTTCTAATCTCTTTCAACTTTGTGCCGCTAAGGGCAGGCAGCATAATAGGAGCATGTCCAAGGTGAGAGTGAGATAAATGGAAAATTCTTGCACTAAACCTGGCATCACTCATTTTAAAACATACAAGCAGAGACACCTTTAAGTACACCAACAATCTGGAGGACAAAACTCACTGAGGACCTTGATGTTGAATGCAGGAACAAAAGCTAGGGAGCTGAAGAGAATTCCCATCCATGAACAGAAATTACTACACTTCAAGTGGAAGAAAAACTACAGAATTTAGTGACCTGAAGTCTGAACAAACTCTGTCATTTTATCCACAGTCAACAAACCTGAGTTCAAGGAGAACAGGTAAATAAAAAAGGCAGTGAGACAGACAAGGAATGCAAATCTATTTTACAAGAGTACACTAGAAGAATTTGGTTTCTTTAATCTAGCAACATGAAGGCTAGAAGGAGTTGACACTGATGTCCATAAAAATATACCAAGGACAAGCAGACAAAGCGTCAGACAGCAGGAAAGAGATTTTTCAAGATAAAATACAATGAAAAAAACAAATTAATAAATGCAAGTTCAGCTTGAAAGTAAGTTTTATAATCATTCAAGAAGTAGAAATCTGGAGAAGTTTTTGGTTTATCCCAGCAGGAGGAACCTGAGTGTGTGCACACATGTCGAGTAACAGGAGAAAACAATCTATATTTAATAAAAAGTTTGACTGACTTATGAAATAGAGTACAGTATCTGGTGCTAGTGATGGTAGGAGACTTGATTTCAGGATTTCTTCCAAATATTCTGTTATCTTTGTCATAAATTTAACTTGTTGCTCCTGAATTGAGCACAGTGCTTTTTTGCCTGAAGTATATCTTCCAGAAATGGCAACCTGTCACAGTCTTGCCTTGTTTCTGTTCCTGGATCCAAGCTGGTGATTGTCTTTCACCACAAAGTCTCAAAACTATTCTAGGAGTTATCTTTCTCCTCTGTTGGCACAGACAGAAAATACTATTATGCTTGCAAATAGGGACCAGTTTTTAAAGGCATACAAATCTTTAAGCCCCATTAATTTGTACAGTGATTATTTTAATGCCTAAATTTCTTTGTATAATCTTTGTCCTAAGCAGCAAGACCCATATCTGTTATATACATACACATTGCATTTACCTATTTCAAAAGCAAAAATCAGATGCACAGTGGAGTGTTTTGTTTAAACATGGTATCTTCTCCCTCTCCATTAAAAACACTGCTCTATTCCTTTCTGTTCTTTCTATTTGAGAAAGCAAACCAGATGATTGTGCCACACTCTTAAAGGGAAACTCTGCAGATAGTTCTGCATTTGTGTGAGAAATCATTCCACAGTCTGTTATTTGGTCCTTAAGAAAGCTCCAGATCAGATAAAATTTTGCAGTTGACAGTCATATATTATGATGAATAAGCAGCAATCACACAAGTAATCTCTGTCACATTGTAGGTGACTTGTACTCAGACTGTGCCTTAACAGACCTGAATGACAAGTTGTACATCTACAAGAAGAGATTACAGTCACTAGTTCCAAACTGTTGGACAGTCACAGCTAAGAAAGAATACTAAGGGCCCTTCAACCCAGTAGGAAAAGGTCATAAAAACATTCCTGTGGCAATAAATTAAAAGCCAGACAAAATCAAATAGAAAATATGTCATATTTTTTCTTGCTAATGGGAACTTTAGTAATTTAAAAAATTAAATGAGAGAAAGCAGAGTGCTGTATCTTTGCATAACTTCAAGAGGAATCTGCTCTGTCAGAAAGTATATTCTAGTCAAGCCATCTGAGCAAATACAGGTGATGTGTTCTTCCTTGCATTATACAAGGGAGGTTTATTAATCTTTTCAGGGTTTAAAATTTACAGGTCACATTGCAGGAAAATCACGTTTGGTACATAAAGAGTTCTAAGCCTGACAATGTCCTCAAGAGTACATGGTCTCACCCAGCAAACAACAAAAACAGACCAAGGTGCAGAGGTCCAAGTGTAAAGGCAGCATTGCAACAGCATCACTGAGATGAACGGGACTGCTCATGATGGCAGGGCCTCCCGATGCTACGCACTAAGTGGGCCAACCTTTTCAACGTTGAACCCCCTTAATGCTGCATGCTTCAGGACCAAGCTGTGCTGTCACCGTCTGCCTCTGGCAAACAGCAATTGTGGTGCCAAGCATGAGGCCTATATTCAAACACAAATGGTAGTATTTCTGAGCAATTTCCACAGGACAAGACTCCTTTAAGGAGAAGACTTGCCTCATTTCTGACTCCAGAGTGACAGGATATGACATCTGCGCAGAAGCAGCTGACAGGATCTTTGCCACCCTCTGGCAAGGAAGTCAAGGTGCTTTGAACATCTAAGATCAGCCTAGCTTTTTCCTGGGGGGGGGGGAAATCCTTTCCAGATAGCCTTCTGCAGCTGGGAGAAACCATCATGGGAAAAGCAAAAGCCTATAAAGCTCCTCAGTCAGCACAAGTTTTGCCAGTGCAGAGCCTTTCATGACTGCTGTATTTTCAGGTGCTCTGCAGAAGATGGGTTACGCCTGGGCAAACACAGAAGGATGTCATCAGCCATTATCGCAGACAAAGAAGCATCAGTCACTTAAACAGAACTTAGGACCCTCCTTCAACTATTATCTTCAATCTGCACAGCAGCTCTTTGTGGACTGTTTCTTAAAAAAAATATCTGAAAACAAACAGACTTCAGGTGCAACCTTCTGCCTTCAAATAGCAGCTCAGTACGGTTCTTTTCTCCTTCAAAAGCCTCTCTACAACCCAGATACAGCCATTTCTGCAGTGCAGATGGAGACTGAGACAAAACATTGGGAACAGTCAGCAGTGGAATCCAGATATTCACTATCAGATATGATATGCTTTAACAAAATTATTTCTTTCACTGTAGTAGAGTCCCATTGGCACAAACAGCTAAAGGAGCTCTGGAAGTACAAGCTGCATACACAGCACCAGGCTCCCTACACCCTGATGCTGGGGTGCTGACAGAAGTTAGGCAGATGTCTCCAGCTGTACTCTGGAAAGGTTAGTCTTTGGCTCAGGATTATGGTTTAGGCTTAAAGAACACACAATCAATCAGCAGTTCCTTCTCTCTAAGAGCTGTATAAAATTATACAAGGAATGGGATAGCAGCATTATGAACTTAAACTGTGCTGCTCAAGGGGCACCAGGCTCTCCACTCTGCCATGGTCTTGCTCAGTTTCATCAGACCATTGGTTTAGCTATAAAAGGCTCTTCTCAAGGACAAGAAATCATCCCTGGAAACAGCAGGTAGATTCTACTTCTGGGAGTGGTCCCTTCCCAAGTAATTCTCTACTCAGATGCTAAGTAGTCTTTAAGGCCTTGAATATTTCTCCTATTGTCCTCCACCTACTCACCGACAGGCATGTGCTTTTCACAGCCAATGTGCTAGGAAAAATGGCAATGGCACCCCTCTCAGCATGAGTGAGGTGTCCCAACCGCACAGTGCCTGAGTTCAGCTCTCACTTACAGCACTGGCAGCCCGTGTTCCCCAGTTTGCTTTCGCTTGTTTCTGGAGGCTGAATCTTCCACATGAGCTGCAGTCCTAGTAGGTGCCCAGCATGATTCCACTAAAATGACTGGAGAGGTCAGCAACCATGCACTGAGCTGAGCACTCTCCCAGAGCTGTAGGACAATCAACTGCTTCCCAAAGCTGGTCTGCTCTGGGGTGACTTCAGCTACCACCACCCATCTGGTGGATCCCTAGTATGCTTGTCCTTGGGACCTGCACTACCACGTTGCTCTTTACAGTGAGGGAAGAGATCTGCACAAAGGAGACTGCAGGGGCACCGGAGCAAAATGGGGTCTCTAACCAGCTAACTTCTCCAGCCACCATAGAGAATTTCTAGGCACTTCCATCAGATGCAGGTGAAGCACAGGCAGGAGACAAGGAAAAGGCGAGCAGACTGTTTCCCGATACAAGACAGACGTTTCCTGGGCCACTGCACCTTGAGGAGCAAGAAAACGCTGCAAATGAAACATGTCGTCCAACAGCTGGAAAGAAGGACCAAGAGCACTATTTCCCAAATAAGGGATCGGGAAGCACCTGGCTATATTCAGTTTTGCCTCTGAGTGACAGAAGAGCTATGCAAAAGAGAAATGCAAGACATATTAACATGTTTTTTCAGTGATCTAGAGCTAAGATGGAAAAATCTTCGGGACATACTAACAGCGGACCACATCTGAGCCAGCTCACATCTTGCCTTAAGTGGAAAGGATCTGTCATCTCCCTCCCAGAAAGTCTTACTCCAAGACCAAGAAAGAAGAGCCTCCATTTTACACCCGAGGGAACAGCAAACAGCCAAGTTCACAGAGACAGCACTCTCAAGTAATACATGGGTCTGGTACCATTGTGCTGTCCTAAGGGAAGAAACCTTCATACAAGCCATTAGTACTGACAACAGTTTCTGCCTCTTGCCAGTGACAGTGGCACTCTGCTTCCAACAGGTCCCTGGGAGCACTGCCTGCAGAAAGCCCACTGACCCTAAGGATCAGGCAACCCTACTGAAAGCTTGGGAACAAATTCAGGAAGTTAATCACAGTCAGAGGATGAGCTAAGGCAGCAAGACACGGGACTTCAAACTTTGGCACAGAACACCATCCATGGTGCCAGGGGCTTTACGGACCCTCTAGTGGCACCTGCCCCCTTCTGACATCCCAAAGCGCTGCATGTGGACTTGAGGGGATTTTATAAGTGGGGGCTGCATGAGATGCATGAATCATTAGCTCCACCCTTCTCACTGTGCAATGGCACAGTGTCCTGAATTAGATCCTCCTCCCTCTCCCAAAGGGTCATACACAGCACTCAGCAGATTCATGAGGCCTCTACTCCTTCAGAGTTACCCACCACTCCCAGAGGTATGCATTTATTTTCTTCCACCTTCTCCTTCCTCAGTGCACAACAAACAGGAACTGAACATTCCACCTCAGCCCCCTTTGGATTTTTAAATTTCTTCCATCTCACTCCTGATCTGCAGCAGCCATTCTCACCTCAGGTATGGAAAAGTAGGGAAAGGAGGTGAAAGCAGGGGAGGAAGCAATCATTGTGTGTTTGTGATCAGTCAGGTCCAGAAGCCACTTGACCCAGAGAGATCAGAGTTTCCCCTACAACAATGGGTGAGCCTGGGAAGCAAATCAAGCAGACTGAATGATTTTTGGCAGAGAGAGAACAGTAGGAGTGGTACAGACCTCTTCCTCCTCAATGCGAGCAGGTTCAATCAGCAGATTATTGGCTTGATCAAACGACACCCCCTGTTAGGACAGGAACCAGCAAAGAGGCATGCGGATTAGTGGAGCATAAACCAAACCCACCACCACTACCACCACCACCCAACACACAAACGCACACCACTCTCATAGGTGTGGCCACACAGCACCAGAGCAGACCCCACTCACACCACTCCTGATTACCACCTACCAGCAAGTACCAGTGACAGGGCTGCTCCCAGGTCTCACAACATGCAGAGTGTCAGCGCTCTTTGAACCAGCTAACTGGAAGCTGCATCTTTAAGGCCATATTTTGTCTGTGTTGGCACTCTGAGGCTGTGATGACCAAGCTCACAAGCTGAACACTATTAGCTGATTTTACCTCCCCTGTATACCAAGTCATTCAGTGAAGAAGGAAGGATCAAATAACACAGGAAAAAAGCACAAAGGGACCTCTGGTGCCACCCAGCTGCTGCACAGGAATGAAGCAATCCCAAATCAAACTGCATTGGTCCCTCCTGCAAAGGGAAGAGCCTCTGGTGGAACAGTGCATCCTGCCAGACACCCAGGGATCCAGCTCCCAAATGCAGGAAACCACAGAACTTCTCTTGAAAACCAGCTGTCTTTGCAAAAAACCCTCTGGTTTAAGGATTCAGCCTCCTGCACACCCTGTCCTACCTCCTTCTTCAATGCATATATGCAGCACCTCTCACTTGGAACTCCATTGCACAGTGACACTGCTCCCCACATTCCCACTTCTGGAAGGCAGCTCAACAGGCAAGCTAATAAATCTGCCTTCATGGAGCAGGCATCCAACCCAGCTCCACAAAAAGGAACACTGTGCCAGGCAGAAGGCTTAGCCAATAACAAAGGTAACTTTCTGACAGATACACCAAACCTGTGGTCTCAACGTATATGTAGACTTCACAGATTTTGCCAGTGGGTCAGTGGATCTTCAGCTTTGAGTCCCTGGCTAAAATAAGCTTTTTGAGTGAAGGCGTTTCCCAAGTAAGACAGGTCTTGGACAAAGGGGACTCAAGATGGCTTCACACATTCTTACAAGCAGCAGCAACTCCTTTTCATTCTGAGGAGCTTCACAAACAGTAAGGAAACTACATGCCTCATCCCTAGGGGGCAAGGGACAAGCTCTATCAGCTCAGATACAGCAAGGCAAGCACCACCGAGATAAAGGCTCCAAAGCAAACTTGAGTGCAGGAACCTTCCCCTGAGCCATCTGAACTCCATTGTGGGGTGGAAATGATCCCAACAGTCTGGAGTGTGTGAGCTAACAGCAAGAACAGATTTCACTCCAGCATCTTACACCAGTTTAGAGAGCCACAACTCACCCATGTCAGACTATGATGGAGATTCAGCCACGCCCTAACCCCTGCTTGCCAAAGACCCATCACAAAATCATCACAGCAACTTCAGTAAGAACTGGTCTAACCTCATACAGTGTCCCTCATCTGTACATTCCTATTCCACTGTGAGGATCTTCCTCAAGCAAGAATCTCTGTGTGTCCCTAACCAACCATGGTAATTCATCCAAGTAGGGCCAAGGACCTCCTGTCTCATCAGCCCCCAGCATAACCAGAAAGGCCCATTGTGCACCCATGGTAATGGCAAAACTCCAGAGCGCAAGTTCCCCTAAGCCCCAATGCACGCTTCACCAGACTGCAACGGCACTGGGGCAGGCACAGGGTGAAACCAATAGGAAGGGCACACTCCTGTCTGCTCTCACTACCCACTCCTCTCCAGGAAGCACTGTGGCAGAAAAACAGGTGTAAGCAGCCTGAACATAAGCCTGAGGTTAGATCCATCCTGTTGCAAATGAGGTGCAACAACCAGCAAGCAAGAAGGCGATTGAAAGGAATGGAAGAACCTGTCAGTGATGGGACAAAAGAACTGTTCTTGCAGCACAGAACACAACATCATACATAATGGGGCAAGTGCAAGAATCTGGATACTGCGCAAAGAGTCAGGCATAAGCAACATAGCACAGCTCTTGGACAATCATGTGAGCCCCAGAACGAACTTCAGCTCTCCCACCCTCAGCATGTCTCTCCTGAAGTGCTGGAGCCTCTTGCCAATGTTTTCATTGGTACCACATCAATGGTTGGTAGTTCAAAGTAGCAGAAGGGAGGTCTGGTACCCCTCTGACCTTTCCCCCTCCCCACAAGACCTTACCTTCACTGATGGCTGAGCAGATAAAGCTCCATTCTTTGTGTCATCCTCATTCCATGCTTCCTCCTGATCCTCGGGCTCTGTGTTGTTATTGCAGCCTCCTAACTCCTCTTCCTCTTTGGGGACTCCATCGCTGTTGAGCCCCTGCAGGAGTGCCACCACTGCCTCTGGCTTGGGCAGTTTAGTTATCTTAAAGTGTTTCTTATAATGGGGCGTGTCTTTGCGGATAAGCCTCTGTTTCTCCACTGGGAATGGTCGTTCTTCATCTTCATCCTCATCTTCACTCCGTATTAGTGTGTCCTCAGCAAAGTGTACAGTGGGCTACAATGGCAAAGCCCCAGAAAGGCTGTGAACCTCAGGTAAAAGGCACATCTGGAGGTAGTGCAGAAACTTACTGTCCCCCCACTACCAACGGGGCAAGGCCAGCATTGTTGCTTTTGTGCTAAAGAAGATGCAGGAATACACATTAAAATTTCACCATACTTGCCTTTTTCCGTATCAGCTCCTTCACCCAGACACATCTTCTGTCAGCTCCAGTAATTGAAAGCACTCAAACCTGTAACTCTGATTTTCCCATAGTCCCTGCCTGGCTCCCATTCTGTCCTTCCATGGACCCAGCTCCCACATTCAGGCTCCTTGCCTGAATTTCTACTTGCACTTGGCTTCCATGGCCTGTATTTGCCTCCAGTGATGCCCAAATCAAACTCTGTACATCCATTTACCATTTTCTCTGAAACTTTCAAGTTCTTCCACTTTTTATCATGACCCTGATGCAGTTCCTAGGTTCCTACCTCATTGTATTCCACTTCCACATCTTCCTCCTCTTGGACAGCAGCTTCCTTATGCTCCTCTTCAGTTCTGGGCTTTACCTCCTTCTCCAGCTCCTGCATATCAGGCACCTGCCCATTTGGCCAGCTCCTCTCTCCCTCCTCTCCCTGCTCCTCTCCCCTAAAGTCAGCAGAGGCAGTGCTGTTGGAAAGGTGGGAGTCCTCACTGCGATTTGACATGGCGCTCAGCCTCTTCTCCTAAGAAGATGATTGTAAATGTCAAGACACAAACCAAAGCAGCAAATAGAGCAATGTGGTGTGACTGGTGCGAGGTGGGGTATGATCCAGTACCAACAGAACCAGCTTTTTCTTCAGGTTGCCCACTGCTTTCCCTGCCAACCCTGCTGCATTTCACCTAGGTCCACCCCTATTCCACTATCTATGCAGGCATTTATTCTCCGTATCACACCTGGGCAGCAAGATGCCTCCTCCGAGAACTCCATTCCCATCATTCGTTACTGGGAATATCAGAGCCTTCTTTTCCTCTCCCTGTGTTATGAAAAAAGCGATACAAATGCACACAATTCCCCTTACACAATTCTCTGTCTCCTGGTGGTATCTCTTGCTGTATCTCAATGGCCCCAGCTGTCACCACAAGGCAGATTCCAACCCCTGGAATTCGGGCAATCCATGCTCAGTCCATTCCAGTCTTTCCCAAAATTAAGCTCTTTCTGCCCAGCTTACACACACTGCCTCCCCATCCCCCAAGTCTGCTACATGTTCTCTATGGTTATACATTTCTTAGCGAACAGCACTCACTTCTGAGTTAGGAGAATTCAGGTCCGTGTCAGGCTTTGCAGCGTATACCCCATTGCGCCGAACTTCAATCACTTTCTTCATAACCTTCAGTTCACTGGGATGAGGGGTCGCTCTACGCTGTAAGCCCTACCAAATAAAAACACTTAGCGCAGGAGATTCAACAGTCAGAGTGTCATGTGCCATGCATCAAGACTGAACCACTTCAAATAATATATTTTATCAGAGTGCTAGAGCCCCAGATGGATGCAACCTAAATGTCAGGCTGCAGGATCTGATCTGGGCCTCTCCACTACTATAGCCTGCAGCTGGGAAGAAGAAAGAAATGGAGGCAGATAACACTTCTCAAAGCTCACTCTCAGACATTATCCTGCTCTCCATCTGATAGAGAGATTGGAAGGAATTGTAGAGACGGGATGTTTTAAATTGTGCTTCAGGCTTAGTAAATGCGAAACTGCCAACACAGAAACTCCTAAAGGAACACACAGATGGAGTATCTTCTTAATCCTTCTGGTGTTTCTTAACATATCTGACAAGCCTGTATGCAACCAGAATTTGTGATGCTTAGCTAGTCCATACTAGCTAAGAGTCAAGAAAAAACGTATTCTAAAATGAATAACAATGTTTAAAACAAACAAAAAGCCCCCACAGAACCTCCAAACACCATCAGCATATACATGCTGCAAGGACAGATGCAAATACCATTTATTAGCAGGATCTCAAGAGAATCTCTCTCCACAAGATAAAAAGGGAAAAAAATTCCTGCAAGAGATTTAAAGCAACAGATTACTTGCTCAAAACTGAAATTTTCATCCTGTCTTTTGCATCTGCAACTAAAGCAAAATGATCTTCCACAGTTTTTGAGGCTGTCTACTGTGTTTAGCTACTTCAGTAACAGGATACTCCACAGCATGGGCTTGCATCTGACTCCATGTTTGGAGGAGTGGAGATTGCCTGTGCAGTTCTTCCCCATGAGTGGGGTCAACTAAAATCTAGTCCTGACAGTGCTCTGACTGTTAGGATCTCTGGACTACGCAAATGATGTATGGGCAGGTTAACAGTCACAGCTCAATTCCCACGGGACAGCTGTCAAAATGTAAATCTGCACAAAGGCTCTCAAGGAATCCTCTTTTATACTCGTTTGTCTCCACATGGCACCAAATGCCCTTTGGACTGCAAAAATGTAGTACATGTCTGCAGCACTATTACAGGGTGAAACATGAACACCATAATGGCTCCCATCTTAGGAAAAAAGTTTAGACTGTGCCTATGTTTCCATAGGGAGCTAACAAGCCTCCAGAAACTCTTCTTCTTACCCGCCTCTCAGCTCCAGACTCCTCTTCATCATCTACTTTGGGTTCATCCAGGAATTGAATCACACTGACTCTGTTTAAATTGGTGTCCGTCCAGCTCTCATCCACACTGTTCTGCAAAAGATTCTCTGGGAAGAAAGATAACACAGTGGGAGCTACTTTCTGAACAAGTTGGGTTGTAGGCTTGGATGAAAGACCATTCTCAACCCCTTAGGGCACTTCTGTTGCATCTGCTCATGGCATCAAACACAGAGGCCTTAAGGACAAACAATGTAGCCTCCAGATCTTGTCACCTCTTGTACATCTCCCACCAGATCTACAGCAGCCTCTACAAAAGGACCTGAATGGTTCAGCTCTAGCACTCCTTACCCAAGAACTAAGGAAAAAGGTAGGATTCAGGCATGAATCTGAATTATTGACACAAGGATATCATAATGACAGGAAGCAAACCTTACAGACAATGAACTACTCTGTCAATAGGTCAAAGCAGAAGACTTGAAGACTAGGCTGCAGCTTCTTTACCACCTGGCAGAGAAGTACTTTCTCAGTTTTAACAATCCCTGCCTTGGAAGGTTGCCACCAGCCATTCAGGAGCCTAGGCCTGCTACAGGTATCACAGTAACAAAGAACAGCCCAACCAAGCAGAGAGGAAGGTTCAAGGCCTCTTCCCTACAGCACTCTCCAGAGTACACAGTACTGCAGACAGCGTTCATAATGCAGTGTCTTACCTAGGCTAGGAGAGGGCTGCTGGGGAAGCAAGTAACAAGTGAGAACTTTTTCTCCTGTCTTTTCATCATCCTCTGTTTGGAATTTCAGCATGGGCTGAGACTGATTTTCTGCCAGCCACAGGGCTTTCAGGTTAAGATTTGTCAAAGCAAATGGCAAGTTCTGCAGTCTGCAAAAGAAAAGAACTGCTGGTTAAACTTACTTGGTAAAAAAGGAACTTCAGCTTGGCTCCAGACTGCCTCACCTGCACTGAAAATAGACAAAGCCAAGCCACTTATACACACTGAAGCAGCTGTCTCATGCTGCGTGTGGCTCTGCCACAGCTACAGACTGCACTCCAGTAACCTACCCTCATCAGTTTTTAGCAGAGGACAACTCCCAGCAACTGTGAAAACGGTCAACTTTGAAGAGGGGTCTGAAGACAGAAAAATTATGCTTTCACAGACCAGTGTACAGAGAGTGTTCCAAACAGAAGCTCCAGTCAGCTTCCAACTGCTACAAAATATACCAGCATCAGCTAACAGAACTGCAGAATCTTTCAGAACGGATCACAGATATTTGCACACTGTGGGGTTGTGCACATCATAAATGTGCACCAATCACCAGAGGACTGATGACACAAAACTACAAAATCTGCAGGAAGGTAGGCAGTGGACCAAGGATTTCCCCTGATCTTTATTTCACACATGGCAAAATGCCCCCACATTTCTGGATTAGCTCTACCCTGTATTCAAGTAGCACAGAGAAGGGCTTAACAAGCAAAGCTTGAGAAATACATGTCCTCTTTCCAGAGACCTAAGCAGTCAGTCTGGGCTTCTCCCAAACACGGATCCTGGGATCAGCACAGATCCAGCGTCTCCCAAAACACACCAGGGGCCAGCCCATGCTGCTCCTTCACAGCAGCCTCCTTAGGAACATGCCTACAAGCCTGTTTACCCTTCCTGCTGCTGACCTGTTCCCAGCCACATCCAGGACGTGAAGCTCAGTGGTGTTGGCAAGCTCTGGTGGCAAGAGGGCCAGCCGATTGTCTCGCAAGGACAGCACATTCAGATTGGCACAGCCTCCAATCTCAGATGGAAGGGATGTTAGCCGGTTCCGATCCACGTTCAGGTTCGTCAGCTTGGCCAGCTTGCCAAGGGACTTTGGTAAGGCCTAGGAAGGAGATGATTCAATAGTTGCAAAATATATGAGCAGTAGTATAAAGGTATAAAGGCAGAGAGCCCTCTATCTGGGTAAAAAAGGCTGTCTTCTGTCCTAGCAGACACATTTTCGATAAAGTACTCACTAGAACTTCGGAACAGATTTTCCCTCGGGTTCACAGACTGTGGCATACCACCTCTTCACCTCAGCACAGCACACTCAGAACACCACTGGTCAAGATCTTTCTCCTGTTCATCTGTCCATTCCCAGTACTTGTGTTTTAACAATCAAATCATGAGCACTGTGGAGCAGGGCCATTTTAAATTACAGTACTCCATGGCCCCTTGCCAAATGCAGCTTTTGATGTAGTCCTGCTCCCATCAGATTGGATGGGCTTCAGGACTGGCTAATCCTAGAGCCAGCATCCTAGCTATCCTAGAGAATTTTTCAGAAAGAAGAAAAGAGTGAGAGAAAGCAGTTTCCAGCAGGGTCTTCTCAAGAGCCTGTGACCTAGGTGAAACTGTGCATCAAAGCAGCTCAAAGGAGAGCAGCTGAAGCATGCTCAGGAATCTGGCTCAGAGGCCAGAAGATGGGAAAAGATCCCTGGCATGTGGCTAAACTGAACACCAAAGGAGAGGCAGGGTGGCTGCTAGTGTACTTACTGTCAGCATGTTCTCTGTCAAGATGAGTTCTGACAGATTTTCACAGTCCCCAATTGACTCTGTCACCTCTGTCAGCCGATTCTGGTCCACCTTCAGGATGGAGAGCTGCTTCAGCTGACCTGGCCAGGGCAACAAGCTAGGTGTGAACTACGCTACAGAGATAATGACGCTGTTCTATGTTCATCTGGTTGAAATGCCTCCCGTCAGGGATCACATAACCTAACACTACAGGCACCACCTTTCTTCCCCACCAGGTTTGTTCACAGGTTTCACACATGCATGATGCAGATCAAGTACCTGAATTTGTCCTGTAGAGTTCTGCTCACCAGTATCATCTACCACTTCTGCACTCAACTACTGTGACTATGTCCATCAAGCCCTAATATCTTGTTACATACACTCTTGCCTGAAGCCCCCCATGCCAGGAGCACTGCCTGGACAGTGAAGTCCTGCACTGCTCCCCATGCCACAATACTCACCAATCCCATCCGGAATGCATTCCAGCAGGTTCTGTGATAGGAGCAAGTCCGTCAGTGCTACTAGCCCACTGACCTCATTGGGCAACTGCTCCAGCTTGTTCTCTGACACATCCAGACAGACCAAGCGGCGGAGATTGCCCAGCTCCTAGGATCAGAAAGGAGACATTACGGCTCAAGGGAGCAGCTAAGGAAGGGAGCAAAGTGGTGAATCAATGGCCCAGAACAGGTACTCACTGGAGGCAGGGCTGAGAGCTGGTTCCGGTCTAACCAAAGCTCACGCAGGTTTGGTAGCGCTCCCAGAGTATCTGGCTGTAACAGAGCAGGGCAGTAATAGCATCAGTCCCTTCCATAGGGAAGAAGCTGCCCTAGGATGCTACAAATCACACCACATCTCTACAAAGCTAGACATTGTTATTGCTTTCACACCTCCTAGAACCATTCACGAGTGGTTTATGAAGCGAATGTGTTGGTGTGCCACAATATAGCAGCACATATGTTTGGAAATGTCTGGGGTGGCATACGGGCTGCAGAAAGTCCCAACAGGAAACATGGAAGACAACAGCAAGGACTGTCTGATAGCAGACAAGAAGAGAACTAAACAGGGTTTTGGAAATTCTGGCCTTACAGAAGAATAAGTCTTTCTCCTCTTCCCCCTCCCAGTCAGGAAAACAAACATTTGGATAACACTGGCCAACTCAACATGATATAGCAGCACCATTAGCAATGGTAGACATACATTCATAGCATCACTCCACAAACACCAAACACACTGATTAGCATTTGGGTTTGGAGCTAATGCACCACTGCAGTGCAGATAACTGTTCTCACAAGCATGCTGCAGCCTTGTGCATAGCAAGCTGCACAAACTCCTTTGCCTCCCAATTTACATGGGTTTCTGCCAAAAAGCATTCCAGAACATTAAAAGCAGGATTCAGTAACAGCTTAATCCATAGCTGCAAAATTAAAGAATATCACTGGATGTCCCTGAATGTCAAGACAAGCTGAATTTCGAGACTCTGCACTGGCTCTTGGCAAACTTACACTCAGAGCCCTCCATGGAGGCACCCCACTCCAGAGGACATACACCCCATGCTTGGCTGACTTCCCTGCCAGGAACAACATAGAATGGTCCTGCATTTTGCAGTAGAGAAATCAAATCAGAAAGGAGAAAGGCAGAAAATTGGCCTAGCAGAAGTGAAAAACAACAGCTGGGGGCAGTGCAACACAGAAGGGAAAGGAAGCACCAGAGAGTTTCATTGGAAAGGAAAGATCCTTAGGCAGCTAGATACCAAGAATTAACATCCCAGAGCAAAAGTGCTTGGAAAGAGCAGAGCAAGGTGTGCATGAGGAGAACAGGAAGCAAGACACAAGGCCCAACGCATGAAGAAAACATTATGCTGGGAACAATGACTAGGCCATGGTGGACAGATCAGAATCTTCCCAAACAACCTGCAGGTCTATTTCTCTGCATTTCAGATTAAAAACCACTTGCTTCCACAGAGGTACAGGGTTCTACCCCTACCAACCACCCATATTCCCTCCCCACCACCCCTCACCTACCAGTACTTCCAGGTCATTTCCACCAAGATCCAACTGTTCTAACTTGACAAGGAAGGAGAGTGAACTGCAAGATACAGGTAGTAGAGCAGGGAAGAGAGGAAAAAAAAAAGAAAGAACGAACGAACGGAAGGTTAGCATCTAGGACACACATCTCACAAATTACATAACGTTTAATAACTCCTAAAACAGGTGGGGCAATCCTGACCTTTTTCATAGTCACTCTGACCAAGTAGTTTGGGGGAGTTGGTACGTACACTTCCCCCAGCCGGACCATCTGTACCAGGGAATTGGGTTCAGTAGCACCAGCAATCCCAAAGTGGCCAGCTTCCACTTTGTCACCAATATGCCTTCTCCCCCTCCCACCATAAAATACTCTGAGCAAAAACATGACAGATAACAAGCCACACCTTAACACTGCTGCCCATTTTTGTAGCAAGGATGGGAACCTGGCACAGACTAACAGACAACAGGAGAAAGTCAGCAGAGGACAATACGTATTTGGGGGGCAAGGGAAGCATAGCTGCAGGGAGAGGCAGGAATGACAAATTCAACAGCCTCAGTTTCCTCAAATGGGATGCCCATGCTGCCTAAGAGAAAGGGAAAGACAACACTGGCACAATGTGTCATAAGAGGTCAAGACGTATAGACAATAAGCTCACTAGGCAAGATACTGCGAGAAGCCTGCATGGGAACCAAAGCCTGTCAACACTGGCGATCCAAGGATGTGCCCTGAGTATCCAAACACATTACAACCTGGTGATATAAAAGGCTGCAGTCTGCAACCCCACAAAACCAGGATTCAGTTCTTCTGACATGGCCCAGCTGTTCACATGTCCTCAGCTTTCGGTCCTACCCCACTGACTCTAACTCCCACTTCTCCAAACAGGGGTTGCTGTTTCTCACTTTACAGACTCATTAGTTCCCCACATCCTATCTACCTGAGAGCATCAGCTGTACCAGCTGGATCCTCTACCAGGAATTCATCTCTGTCCCTAACTTTCTGAAACATTTAACAAGACTTACCTCTTCTCCTTTGCTGGCTTGTTTTTTATCTGCTGCAGGAAAGCCAGTTATCCTACCCACTCCCACAAACTGCTCAACCAGAACAATCAAGAAGTGATACCCAAGAAAACAGAAACGTCAGAAGCAAAATATATCTTCAGTGGTATTCTGTTGCCCTTTAAATTATGAACTTCACTGTGTACAGAGTTCTTCATATACCCACATCAGTACATTTTTTTCTTTTTTTGCAAAAGAATCAATCATCTGCTCCAGCTCTCCAGGAAAAATGGTTCTCACCATTTCCAGCAGCTTTCTTATGGAACCCTGCCTTGTTCCAAATCAGTCCTGACACAGAGGCTGAGTACAGACTCTGAACATCCTCCCCTGCTCTTAAGCCCTGTACCATCTCTCTCCCTCCTCACCCCAATCTACAGAAATCCAGCAAGACACAGCTAATCTATGCAAAGCCTTGAGCCCTCCCAAGCAAAGTGCTAGAGCCTGTACTACAGAAAGAGCAAGTCCCTGAGGAATCAGGAAGACCGATCACGCAGGAGACTCCTGAAGCCACCAGACAGACACACTCACGTGGGGAGAGTCTTTAGCAGGTTCTCACGTAGCTCCAAAGTCACCAGGTTTGCCAAACTGCAAGAGAAAAGGGAGCGAGAAAGCCAAATTCACTGAATAGGGCTTCAGGGATACAAGGAGGTGTTCATATCCCTTCCCTTGGGACCACCCCTTATGACTTGCACAAATGCATATACACGAGTGTGTACACATAAATGGAGATGACAGAGGAAAACAAAAAACAAAGAGGATCTTAAATGACTTCTGACGAAGGTGACTGCTTATTGCAAAATCATGGGGAAACAACACTGTGCCCAAATTCAGGACAAGGAAACATAGTATCACACACAGGACTGCCTGCTCAAAAAGATTCACAGAGTCACAGAACGGTAGGGGTTGGAAGGGACCTCTGAAGATCATCTGGTCCAACCACTCTGCCAAGGTAGGATCACCTAGGGCAGGTTGCACAGGAACGTGTCCAGTTGGGTTTTGAAGGTCTCCAGAGAAGGAGACTCCACAACCTCTCTGGGCAGCCTTTTCCAGTGCTCCGTCACCCTCACCGTAAAGAAGTTGTTCCTCATGTTGAGATGGAACTTCCTGTGCTGCAGTTTATGCCCATTGCCCCTCGTCCTATCACTGGGCACTACTGAAAAGAGACTGGCTCCATCCTCCTGACAGCCACCCTTTAGATATTTATAGACAATGATAACATCCCCTCTCAGCCTTCTCTTGTCCAGACTAAACAGCCCCAGGTCTCTCAGCTTTCCTCATACAAGAGATGTTCCAGTCCCTTGATCATCCTTGTAGCCCTCCATTGAACTCTCTCCAAAAGTTCCCTGTCTCTCTTGAACTGGGGAGCCCAGAACTGGACACAATACTCCAGATGAGGCCTCACCAGCACAGAGTAGAGGGGGAGGATAATCCGTCTCGACCTGCTGGTCACACTCTTAATGCACCCCAGGATACCACTGGCCCTCTTGGCCACCAGGGCACATTGCTGTCCCATGGATAACATTGTCTACCAGGACTCCAAGGTCCTTCTCCATGGAGCTGCTTTCCAGCAGGTCAACCCTAACCTGTGCTGGTGCATCGGGTTGTTCCTTCCCGGGTGCAGAACTCTACACTTGTCCTCGTTAAATTTCATGAGGTTCCCCTCCACCCAACCTCTCCAGTCTGTCCAGATCCCATTGAATGGCAGCACAGCCTCCTGGTGTATCAACCACTCCTCCCAGTTTTGTATCATCAGCAAACTTGATGAGGGTTCATTCCAACCCTTCATCTAGGTCATTGATGAAGGTGTTGAACAAAACTGGACCCAGTACTGATCCCTGGGGAACACCACTAGCTACAGGCCTCCATCTGGACTCTGTGCCGCTGACCACAACCCTTTGAGCTCTGTTGCTTAGACATTTCTAGATCCAAAGATAAAAACCCTCAGGTATAGAAAGCCAAATCCCTTGGTAGGGGCACTGCATCCCATGGGCAAAGCCCCATGGGCTCTGCCTTGGCCATTTGCTAGCAGCATAAATCATTTCAACATCATCGGACAGACCACACCTGTTTGGAAAGGGATAAATGGGCACTCATAAAATAAGACAGAGGATATAAGAAGCCTGGATGCACTCCTTGCCTGTGCCACAGACCACAGAGGAGGAGAAGCAGCTGAGACCAGGAAAGGAAACTTTTTAAAAAGATTGTATTTTAACAAGCAAAATGCTTAGAGGTGCTCACACAGTATGTTCACTACAGTGGTAAGCTGTAACTGGGATGGCACACTCTTCCCCTCCAAGTCCGGCTAGTGTCATCACCCCAACAGCATGGTGTCCCCACCCCAACCCTCCTCCCCATTATGAGAAACAGGGGCATACTCACTTCCCAATGTCATTGGGGAGGCTCTGCAGGGACACATCATTCAAGGCCAAATGGCCCAGGCTCCGAAGCTGTGTAAAGCCCTCTGGAAGCCTGTGAAAGCATGACAGAACAAAACACCATTAATTCTGTGCATGAAACAAACCCTAAATTCCTCATTTAAATCCCTCAAAAGCCAGTCTTATCCCAATTGTTATCAACATGTGGAAAGGAGAAGTGCAGGGACCAACTCTGATCCTGGCTCCAGATCCAGGATATGCCCCATTTCCAAGACAACAATACCCCCTTGCACCAAAGTCACTACATGTCCAAGTGTGCAAACTTGGCTCTGCAGTACTCAAGCACAAATCCCAGACTAAATTATGCCATGTGATCATTTAAACTTGGAAGCAGGGAGGGCTACCAAGTAATCCAAATGCCCATCTAAGGATAGTTCTGCAGATGACACTGCAGCATTTCCCAGGACCATGCAGTATCATCATAACAGATCCAAGGTGAAATAGAACAGGGAAAGATCAGGGAAAAGGAGAAATCCTTTGCTGTTCACAGACAGTTCCTGGAGATTCCCTGCCCCACTGCTCATGACACACATCTTACAACTCTGGGCCACAAAAAGACTCTGACAAATAACTTCTAATGTAGAAGTGCTAGTCATTCCTGTGGTACAGGGATTCTCAGTGACTGAAAAGCTTGTCCCATTCTGGCAGTGTCTGGCACCACAAGAGGGAAGCAGAGAGTTAAATCATATTTAAAGGGTGACTTAGGCAGCACTTGCCCGGGAACACAAAGGGCAGCCAGGCATCTGGAGTTAGACTGGCATCTACAGGGACCCTGGAAGACAATGCATCAAGACATCAGTGCCTGAAAGCATGGTTCACCAAGGCAAAGGAGCCACATTTAAATTCCCAAAACATTATGGATTAAGAGCTGTAGAGACACAAGACTGAAGAGACAAGGCAGATAGCCCCATTCTTGGACATAGCTCTGGGCACTGAGATATCAGGGAAACCGACCAAACACAGTTCAAAGGACTGCTATCCTAAGTTATAAATAAGAAGACATAGCAAAAAGGACTGACAGAGAGCAAAAAGGACTGACAGAGAGCAAAAAAGACTGACAGAGAGCAAAGGATAGCATGCAGGCCTTTCTCTACATATCTGTAGTACACGTCCACATCCATTCTGGTTTGTGCACTAGGGTGAAAGGGTGAGGAGGGAATAATAAACTTATTCCAAGAGGACAAAAGTCCTCACCATTCACACCAGTGGCAACAGTATGACTAAAGGCTCATCAATCCAAGCCACAGGCCCTGCAGAAGAGGGAGTACACACCAGCGCTTCACTATGCTGAGTGTTCCACCTGTCAGGAGAGCAAACATCTGCAGGTCCTGGCAAAGGGAGGGTTATCCTAGGCTTTGAATTCAAGGGAAGATAATTACAAGATGAAGACCAGAGAAAGCTAGGGAGAATGAGGAACTTCACCTCTCATTCTCAGCTCTACAGAAGGGTTGCATATGCCTTCCTACCTGGAGAGAGGATTCCCACTGAAGTCTGCGATTTCCAAGGATTTGCAGAATTTGATGCTTTCAGGAATTTCTGGAATGTCTGGAAAAAACATGAAAGAAAAAAAGAAGCTTGAAAAGAGCCTATCATGTGGAAAATGGGACACACCAGGTACTGGTGACAGCCTAAGACACAGTAAGACAAGCATATTTTCATAGCTCAGGACCCACAAAAGATCACTCTGCAGGACTGTGAAAGGGTACTGCCTCTTCCAGAACATGAGTGCACAGGGTAGTACTACTATACTGAGAAGCAGGGCTGTGGGGCACCCACTCCCCATTTAGCTTTGACCTTACCGTTACGGGAGATGTCCAGTTCCACCAGTTGCATGAAGTTGGCAACCTCAGGGGGAAGTCTCTGGATTTCATTGTCACTCAGACCCAGCTTGCGCAGGTTCAGAAGCCTAAAGAAAGGCTATGACAGGAGAGAGCAAAACTGGGTCAGCAGCAGTTCTGCGGGAAACCTGTCTTGTCACCTCAGGGCAAATCTAGGCATCCATCCCGGGAGACAACTGCCTTCTCTCATAACCTCTGTCCTGGTGAGGTTCTCAAAGCGCCGTAGCTGCACAGGTAAGAACCCCGATTAAAGTCTACAAGAGACATGGGTGAAAGAAGAAAGGCACCATGAATGAGTTTAGCTTGAGGATTCATTTAACATCTCTATTACCCCACTGCTCTTCTCCCTCTCTTGTAGGACACAAAATGGATGTTCCTTCTTAGGAATAGTTTGCCTTAGGCATTCAACTACTAGCATCATCTGCTATTGCTCTCTACAACTACCTGAAAGGGTGTTGTGGCGATGAGGGTGTTGGCCTCTTCTCCCAAGTAACTAGTGATAGGACAAGAGGAAATGGCCTTAAGTTGTGCCAGGGGAGGTTTAGATTGGATATTAGGAAAAATTTCTTCACCGAGAGGGTGGTCAGGCATTGGAACAGGCTGCCCAGGGAGGTGGTGGAGTCGCCATCTCTGGAAGTGTTCAAGAAACGTGTGGATGTGGCGCTTCAGGACATGGTTTAGGGGACATGGTGGCGCTGGACTAATGGTTGGACTTGATGATCTTGAAGGTCCTTTCCAACCTAGTGATTCTGTGATCATGAGGAAGTCACTATAAAGCAGGTTGCCAGCAGACACTACAGTGTTTATGAGTCTGGTCCAGAGAAGCCAACAAAGGAGAAACATAAGGGGACTTCCAGGCCAAAGTCCTGTCCCTGCTGTCATATACATCTCCTGTACAGTACATTTTGTCAGGACATCAGTGACAGGTCCCTACACCAACAAGGAAAGTGTTTGTGCCACCTGTACCAGAAAAGAAAAGGAGCAGGCAAACTATCTGTAGGGCCCAAGTAACAAAGAATTAGAGAAGGAAAGAAAATTTCTTCCTAGAAACACCACAGTCACACAAATGTTGACAGGAAGGGACTTCTAGAGGTCTCCTAGTCTAACAACATCCAATTTTTTCACACCTACCCTTGCTCTCAGAAGTCAATTATATTAACTATAAATGGTAAATAACAAGATTCATCAATCATACTCTTTATAGATGTCAACAGCCTCTCTGTAAGCTTACCAAACACAACATACTATAATTATCAACTGAACAAATCTTGCAGCTGCTTCTAACTATTGTCAGACATAGGGTACTGGACAGGATGGAAACCAAGGCTGTGGCATTTGTTGCATTTCCTGGATCATTTCAGAGTGCCTGGGAATAACAAACAAACAATACTGGGCCACTGTAAAAAATGAGACAGTTTTAAGAAGTTTACCCATAACCCACAAAGAGATAAAAGGCAGAGACTGCTGCACACACATGTAGTAACACTGTCTCTGATTACGTGTTTGTGTTCTACCACAGTACTAGAAAAGCACTCTAAGCCACCTCTAAATGAGTTTTAGATGGCCAAACCTTAAGAAGCTAATAACTCAACAGGTGATGCAAAAGGAAGTAGTGACGAAGTTAGGAAGAAACTCAGGTCTACCAAGTAACATGCAGAAGCCACTTCTAATCCATGTAATCTTCCTGTCTGTCCTACGCCAGAGGCAGAGAGGGAGTTACAGTAAGCAACAGAAGATGTAGTTGCAGGATTACTTACAGATCAGAGAGTATGTCCAGAGAGTCAGGGCTGCTTACACAGACCACACTGAGAAGGACCAAACAAGAATTTGAGGTCTGAACCTTCTTTCTCAGTTGCCTTTGCAGTAATCCATCTGCATAAAAGGTTGCTGAAACAGATCTCCCCAGGAATAGCTGTGGAGGTATTGGGATTTGTGCAGGTTCGGGGTGGTGGAACACCCACAACTGTCACTCATAACATTGCAAAGAGGAATAATACAGGCCAGACAGGGGAGGGGTAAGGAACGAAAAGATGATGCACAACATAACCGCGAAGAGATACACAGACCATAAAGAGAGCTGCTTGCCCCACTAGAAGGGATGATGATGAGGTCTAATAATAAAACTTGAGAAGTTTCTCTGCTGTAGATCAAAACCTCTGCAGCTTCCCATAGACATGTCTCAGTCAGGAAGCACTGCTGGGTGCAAGTGCATGTTTGAGGGACTGCAAAACACGGCACGGCCTTTGCCACGCTGAGGCTGTCATATTTCCACATCAGTCGCCATCCTGAAAAGAGGAAGTGCTTTGGGATGAACAGCAGTGATATGAAACTCATACTCCTGACGTCCTGAAGTAGTACAGGAGACCATAATAAGTAAAAAAAGAAAAAAAAAAAGTCCTCTTGACACCGGACGCATAATTTCTTTTTAATTGAGTTTATCTAATGCAAATCAGTTTAATAAGAAAGGAAGTAGGTGAAAGTCTAAATGACAACAAAGGTTCAAGCCAGAGCAGGAGGTTGAGAGACTTGATTTGCTATTGTTTCCTAGATCCTTCTCCTAATTTTAGAATGCAAGGAAATTCCAGGCAAGACTTTGTGTTGACCTGCTAGAGTCTACAAGCTGGAAAATAACAAAGGGAACAGAACATCTTATAGTCCAAAATTTTAGCACTTCTGCCTACACATTTCAGGCAGTCCCAAAATGTGAAGACTTTAAAAAAAAAAAAATTTAGAATAAACTAGAATAAAATCATGCTATATGTTGCACTGCAATATATATGGGAAGCATTTATTAATGCAATAGAGATTTAAAAGCTAACTATCTGCAGGGCAAACTGGTAGCTGTGAACATTGACTTCAGTTTCACCTACAGTTGTTTCACTTTCTTAGCTAGGCCATCAAAATCAAAAAAAATCAAAAAAAATAACACTTTGACACAGCAGTCACATCCATGCAGTTTATTGCAGTTTAACAGAACAAATTGCAAAAGAGGCCTTTTACTAGCATAACCACCTTACTGAAAATCATCAGAACCTAAACGCACATCGACACAACTGTGAAGTCAAGTGCAGATCAAGCCTCAGAATTAGGCTGTTGTGACAATCTCACAATTCTTTGCATCCAATTAGCTTTGCTTCAGGAAGACATCTACTAAATATAATGTTCCAAGACACCTTGCTTTGTATGCTTCTTTTTTATATCAGTTAAACAGCAGTTTTTCTCCCCCAGCTTTTTCTTAAAAAAAAAAAAAAACACAAAAAAAAACAAAAAAAAAAAACTCCAAAACCTCACAGTGCTGACAGACTATTATCAGATCTCAGCACAAATTCCCATTCAGCAAACAGCAAGAGTAGTACATCCCATGTATTTAAGAAGTACAACTTCTTAAGATTAAATTAATCTGGACTTGAATAAAATATTTTGATGTGACAACAATTCAAACTAGTCAGAAGTCATCGGTGGAGGTCACAAAAAACAAACGCAGAATTACAGCGTTCCCATGCAAGAATCAAGATTTTATATTTGGAAAAGAAAAAAAAAAGAGAAAGTTAAGCAGAATCCAAGTAAGCCACCATGTCTACTGTGACTAGCAAAACCTTGTTAATTGTTAGGTACCAGCCACTTACTCCTCACCATTAACCCCTTACCAACAGGATTGTGTCAATGAAATACTGCCAGCTGAAGCACAGACACAGCAACAAGTCTGTATTTTCCCTTGAGAGACTGCTTTGCTCATGAACGACTTTACTATAGTAGCACAAACAGTTTTGCCAGCAGAGCATACTGATGTTTCCATAACCGGTCTGGTAGACTTAACCACCATTGCATCATAGAAATGCAAAGGTAGACCAGCGCTGCTGAAGCAAATAAACAGACACTGGTTGTTCAGCTGCTGGTCAGAGATGGGATCGTATTCAGGAATAAGCACTTAAAAGCACAGACAGATGTGCTTCCCATTTATGCTAGCAAAGCTTTCAGAAATCTAGAAAGCAGCCAAAGTTTGCTCTTACCTCTACTAGGACTATAGTTAGTATGATGTAAAATATGGCAACATTATGTAATCAAGAACTGGTAAGACTGCAAACACTGTATCTAACACGATGCACACAACTTCCAGTTCAGTGTTTGTGAACCGGGTGCTTCAACTCCTTAAATCCAACAGCCAAATTTACAAAGCAAGACTGCATAAGAGATTCATTTACAACACTGGAAATGGAGAACAAATTAATTTTAAAATTGTTACTGGAACTAAGAATGAAAACTTAGGGAAATGTCTCTTTGGACACTGCCAATTATCCCTTTTTCTAATCAATGTTAATCCTGTTTCATACAGCTGGCAAAAAAAAAAGTCACAAATTCAGCACTATACTGAATGTCTCAAGACAAACATACACAACTTCAAGACTTTCTGAATATATATAAAAAAAAAAAAATCACCAAATCTGCATAACCTAGATCTTTCAGTGTCCAAACTAGACTGATATAAGATCAAAAATAGAAGTTTGAAGAAAAAAAAATAAACAGCAATCTTTCACTGTTTCCTGGCATACCAGAAGCCTAAAGACCACACAGAGCGAAGACATATTAGTACAGAAGGACTCCAGTGCACGGGAATTCAGCCAGCTCAGAGCGTGATGGAAGTTATCACAAATAAAACAAAAAAAAGGCTCAAGACAAAGATTGGGTGTATACTAATATATTAACAGCATAGCTGGGTAACTGGGGGGGGAAAGGCTTTGTATATTAGAATATATTACAAAGATATTCTACTGCTGAAGTATGTGAATGGTTACAGGATTGCTAAGATGGAAAACAACTACAAAATTGTCTTGCAATAAATTCTTACAATATGCAGAGCAATTACATTACAACAAATTGATAATACATAGGCCATTGCTCTCATTAATGTACTGATTGCCTGAAAATTAGTAAAAGGTATAAAGAACCTGTAAAGCATTATAAGCCCAAAGATAAGAAATACTCCACAAAATCATAACCTTGCAAAAAAGAAATAAAAATGTGAAATACAGGCTCTGCAGCACGTTTTCAGATGCAACATCCTCATTCAGCACCCCCTCTAAAGACAAATATATGAGGCAGGCAAACATGAGAAGTCATTCAAGAGTTACCTATAATTTCTGAAACAAAATTCAATTACTTCAATACCTTTAAAAAAAAAAAAAAGGCAACCTAGATCCATGGATTTTTCAGTCAAAGGGGGCAATGATGTCATATCCTTCTAATCCTTTGTATATCACAGAGCTTTATCACAGAATCATGAAATAATTCAGGTTGGAAGGAACCTCAGGAGATCCCTTGTCCAACCTCTTACTCAAAGCAGGGTCAGCTACGAAGTCAGACCAGGTTGCTCAGGCCTTTGTACAGTCAAGTCTTTCAAAACCTCCAACAATGGAGGATCCAAAAATCCTCTGAGCCCCTGGGTCCACCAGTTAATTATGCTGACAGTGAAAAAAACTTTCTTGTACCCAGACAGAACCACCTACTTCAGGGACGCCCCATGTCTCTCTTCCTCCCCCATGCACCGCCAGGCTCCGTGCCCTTGATAACCTTCCTGTACATACTGGCAGGCTGCTATGAAGTCCCATCGAAGCAGTGTCTTCTCCAGGCTGAAAAAATCCCGCTCCTGCAGCCTGTCCTGTCAGGGCAAGCACTTCTGTCCCCATTCACCCTACAGATCTTCTCCTGACTCATGCCAGTTCAGCAATGACGTTCTTGTATTGCGGGCCCCTCAACAGATCAGTACCAAGGTGTGGTCTATGGAGTGCTGAGTGGGGGGGAATAATGAATCCCCCCATCTCTGGGTGTGCTTCTTACTGGTATGTCCAGAATGCTGTTGGCCCTTCATGATGCCAACGCACCCTGCTAGACCCTAAAAGGCGCTGAACTCTAAATACACGGACGAAGGATGAAAAGCTGAGCACCTTTAGCACAAAGTCCAACAGGAAGAGTGGAGAAGAGGTGGCCATGTACAATACACAAAGAATGTTGCCAATGATAGTACATGCAATATGAAGTCAAACTCACAGGGTTGTTTGCATAACCAAATAAAAAGCCTCAAATGCCCCTTTTTGCTGTTGCCAGGTAAATACCGAAGTGTGCAACCAACATAAACAATGGAAGAGAACCATCAAAACTTTAGGAGACCCTGACTGTTGACAAACCTTTCACGATTAAGCCACACCAGTCACTTGCAAGCTATGCTTATGCAAGTTACACAGCTACCTGCTATAAACAGGTTGGGTTTCCGAGAAACTGCAGGTAAGCTAATGGACCACCCTGAGCTATTTATTCTACTCTCGTGAGAGTACACGACACTCGCTTGTTTGCTAGGTCCAGCTAACCACAATTAAATCGGAAAGACTTTACTTCTGTCTTAACAACGACTGATGCCTCAGCAACTTTGGAAGACTCACTTCAATACTGAAATGTGATGATACACGCAGAAGTAAGAAAGGATGAAACCCCTGTGCAGTTATTAATGAACCTCTTGATTCAGACCACTACCTTTGGAGTAATTTTATGAAAGAAAAATATCAGAATAATAGAGCAGACTCACTGCTATGACAGTCAAAACTATCATCATTGCAAAGGGAAAGAAATGACAGCTTCAAATTAAAATACTACAATCAGCCTAGCAGAGAGCCATCCTGACCATACAGCATTCATCTTCAATGGTTAGGTCAGTCCTACTCAAGGAACATTTCCAAACAGCAAACTGTGGTTTCATTTGAGGTTATCCACAGAAACAATAACAGGCTCAGCCAGTTTATGAAAACAAGAAACACTGGTAGCAGCAAATACAGGCTCCATTTGGCAGATTTACCTTTGGCTTCTGCTGAGGAACTGAAATACCCGTGTATTGAGAAAGTCCTGAGCCTCACATACTGACGCCAAGGCCCACTGATGTAGGACACGCTTCTTACTGATAATGCAGGGATGCCTGGCACCCCACTTTGCAGAGCTTCTCACCCGCTGAGATGCAAAAGCACAAAAGCCCCTGATCCCACGGAGTTCAGTATACATGAAGCATTTTGTCTGCACTTAATTTATAAGCCAGGTTAGCCCACAGCTCCAGCTTTGGTCATTGGTGAACTCTTACATGGGAAAGCAGAGTGAACCCAGGAAGGAGGAAATACCCACTTGATTTAGAAATGAGCTTCTGGCTTCATATCCTCAACATGTCATGACTGCTCCCCAGCAATACAGATGGGTGGCACTAGAAGAGGTGCTGGCCAAAATTAAGAGGGAGATGCCTAACTCCTGAGTAGAGACAGAAGTCTGATAGCCCCCCCATATCCCCTTCTCATTCATTACATGAGGAACTCTGTCCAACTCCAAAACTGGCTGTGTCAGCTGCCTCCTGTTCTGCAAGAGAGAAAGGACCCAGCCACACACAGCCTTAGTCAGCGTGAGGCAGGCATATCACTGCCTATGGACACTAGCACAGAGCTTCCAGCTAAATTAAGAAAGCAGGGTAAGTTTCTAGAAAGCCAATGTCTGCAAAACTGCAAAGGAGTATGTAGCAGGACAGTGAGTAAGGGATGTAGATTTCCAAATATGGCAGTTCACTCAAAACAGCAATTTGTATCATGGAGGCAGGTCCAGCAGAACCACAGAATGGTTGAGGTCGAAAGGGACCTCTCAAGATCAGCTAGTCCAACCTTTGCTCAAAGCAGGGTTAGCTATAGCAGGTTACTGAGGGCTGTGTGCACTCAGGTGTTGAGTTATCTCCAAGGATGGACATTCTGCAACTTCACTGGGCAACACATTCCGGTGTTCAACCACCACTCGAGTAGAAAAAACAAACAAAAAAAAACCACCAAACCCCAAAAAGTATCTTTTAAACAGAATTTCCTCTATTTTACTCTGTGCCCATTACATCTTGTTCTGCCATTGGACACTACTGAGAAGAGTCTGGCTCCATCTCCTTTGCTCCCTGACATCATATACACATTGGTAAAATCCCCCTAAGCCTTCTCTTCTCCAGACTGAACGGTCCCAACCCTCTCAGCCTCTCCCCATATCACAGATGCCCCAGTGTCTTAATCATTTTTGTGGCCCTTCACTGGACACACTCCTGTATGTCTCTGTCTTCCCTGCACTGGGGAGCCCAGCATGGACAGTCCTCCAGATGTGGTTTCACCAGAGCAGAACAGAGGGGAAGGATCACCTCCCTTGACCTGCTGGCAATGCTCTTCCTATCTGCTGGTCAACTTGTGGCCCACCAGGACCTCCAGGTGCAAGGCTGCTTTTCAGGTGGTCAGTACCCTGTTTGTACTGCTGCGTGAGGTTATTCCTCCCCAGGTGCAGAAATTCGCATTTCCCATTGTTAAATTCCATAAGACTCCGTTGGCGCATTTTTCCAGCCTGTCAAGGTCCCTCTGAACAGCAGCATAACAATCCAGTACGTGCAAAGTCACACACAGCATGTATATAGACACGCAAAGTCACAAAGGGCCCTTGTAAGCCCGGTCTCTTGTCTGTAGGAGGCCACAGAAAACGTCTGAAGGAGGTTCCATCATCCTCTCTGCAATGAGCATGCCTCCAACTAAGTTGTGTTTCTTCAGCTTGCTGACGTGACGTACTTTCTCCAAACCTCAATCCTGCCTCTTTGACTGTCAATGTTCATACCTGTGAAGCTCCCAGCATTAGTATTAAGGCTGCAGCAAAGCCCCAGGACATGAAAAAAAAGGTTAATGGAGCTATTAGGTTAGCCTAGAGAACCACAGTATTCAGATAGTGATGCTGGGAATTTGGACACCACCCCCAAGGGCTTCCTTTCTGCTGCAGAGTAATTCTTAGCAGAACCTTGCCTCCTCCCCCTGCTCATTTATTCAGTCGATCAAGAGGTGGAAAATGAAAAAGGATAAAGGACAATGGATAAAAGGATTGGAACAAACCCTCTGAGCTACCACTCAGCTATGCCGTTTCCCAGAAACAACAAAATCCTGAGGGCAGGCCTGGAAAGCCAACCATTTCCCAAATGGGATTAATGGCCAAAGAGCCAGCCCGGCTCAACAGGGCAGACAGTGCCAGGTAACCTCAGCCACCCCCTCACTGCCATAGCTGGCTGTTTGGAAGAGGCATGTTGGAGCAGGAGGGAAGGGTTGTTCAGCCTGGAGAAGAGAAGGCTCCAGGGAGACCTTACTGCAGCCTTCCAGTACTTAAAGGGGGCCTATAAGAGAGCTGGGGACAGACTTTTTAGCAGGGCCTGATGGCAATAGGACAAGGGGTAGCAGTTCTAAACTGAAAGAGGGCATATTTAGACTCGATCTAAGGAAGAAATTTTTCACAATGAGGATGGCGAAACACTGGAGCAGGTTGCCCAGCGAGGTGGTAGATGCCCCATCCCTGGAAACACCCCAGGTCAGGTTGGACGGGCTGTGACAACTTTGAGAGAGACTCCATGGTTTGGCACGATTTGGGAAAAAGAAGGCATCCATAAGAAAGCTTGTGGAAGAATGAGGGACCTGTGAGAAGGATCTGGGGAGTGGTGTCCCCTTATCAGAAAAGACGTGATGCCGAGACGTAGCCCTCAGGCCTTGGAGAGGAAGGTGTTGAGGTGTGGGAAAACACAAGAGAACAAAATTCACTGGCAATGAATATATTTAGGGGGATTAAGTGAGCAGTGGGTGCCATTTCATAAGAAAGATGGGGACAGAATTTTTAATAGGGCCTGTTGCAATAGGACAAGGGGTAATGGTTTTAGGCTAAAAGAGGGCAGATTTAGACTCGATCTAAGGAAGAAATTTTTCACAATGAGGATGGCGAAACACTGGAGCAGGTTGCCCAGCGAGGTGGTAGATGCCCCATCCCTGGAAACACCCCAGGTCAGGTTGGACGGGGCTCTGAGCAAGCTGCTCTAGTTGAAGATGTGCCTGGTCACTACAGGGGGGTTCGACTAGATGGCTTTGGAAGGTCCCTTCCAACCCAAACTATTCTATGACTTTCTGAAAGGCCTTCAGTCCCAGAACAACACAAGCAGTCTGACAATGCACGGCAGGGTCAGGGATGCAGATCTACCAGGCCCACCAAGTTTCCTATGCAGACAGCCGGTGCCCACGATGCTGGCATCCAGCCTGCAGCAATCACGGCCACAGAATCCCTGCGCCCATCCATGATTCACACAATGGCAACACAAGCCCGTATGTCCTACAGCTCCCACACCACCAGCAGAAAGACGCATCTTAGCAGCCAAGCAAGCAGAGAAAGGCTGCTTGAAGCCTGGGACTGCTTCTGCATAGACTGCTCCCCACTTCCAGGTCAGCCCCAGGCCCAGGTTAGTTTCATGACTCTTCCGAGAAATCTTTGTTTTCTTGAGGCTATAGCAAAAGGGTTTCTGGCCTACCCAAGGCTGAACTCCAGCTCTCCCCTCACCTGCCACTACTTAGGCAAGGAGATCCCCTAACACACAACACTGAGATACATGTGAAGCAGTCCCATGTGTCTGGGCAGAGGCATTTGTCCCGTTCCATACCCCAAATATCAGTCCCGCCAAAGGTACCATGCCTAATCCCAGGTGAAGGGGACTAGGACACAAGTGTCTGTTCCTCAGTATCACCTTGCTGCTCTCCTCTGATGGCCATCCCCCATGCTCCTGCCTGCACCTGGAGGACAGTCATCTTCACACTGGCCAAGAAGGAGGAAGGAGGGAAAACAGACACCCAGGCTCCTCTACCAGTTTCTCTAGAAAAGAAGCTATGCTGTTCTACAGCAGAGACAGCTCTCACAGTCTGCCTTGGCACCAGGACCCCTACTGCAAACAGCAGACAGCAGCGGGGAGGCTGTCAAGTGCCTCAGGGACATTTCTCCCCTCAACCAAGCATACTTTATTAAGAGGCTTCAATGAAACACCTCATAAAGATGAGGCATTTCTCAAGGTGAGACAGCTGCAGCTGAAGGGGAGCAGGACGTGTACCAGAGGAAGAGAAGTCAAGACACCCAACTTACACAGCCACAGAGCCACAATGACCTTACACATAGACCAACATCTTTGAAATAAGGTGGTGACAATTTATACATCTGGAGACCAGGAACTGGGTCTACACTGTAAACACAGTCTTCACACTGGAATTGCACAAAACCTCCTTGCTTCTGCAGCCAAAACTGTCAAGGTGTTCCCAAGCTCTGCTAGCCAAACAGAAGGTCTCAGAGCCTCCTTTTCCTCAAAAACAACCTGTGACAAGCCAGGCTGCCTCTGAGACAAAGGCCCAGAGCCAGAGGTGTTTGGACCAGGTGATTCTGCTGCAGGGACTGAGCACACCAACAGTGCCTGCTGCATTACTTCTCCTCCACCACACAGGCTACGGGGATCCAAGGCAGAGGTTTTGCTAACCTTTCCAATCCTGGAAGTGCCAATGAAAAGGACAGGTCCTCCTTACATCTCATTACTCTTTAGAGAATTTCAAGTCCAACTGTCAAACCCTGCTGGTACAGTCCCACCGCCTTCAGCAGGACAACACATGCTTAATTAAACGCAGGATCAGACTGTGTAGCAGGAAAATAATTACAATTCTCCCGGTGATTTACGAGCAAGGAGAGGACCTGGTTTCCTATGCCACCATGGGCTGGGCTCACAGCAGCACGCAGCAAAGCTCCATTTGTCCCCAACCAGAGCAAATGCACAGGACTCTGCCACCATGTGTGTGTCAGTAGTGAAATGCAGTGGCTCGGGCAGTTCCTCCAAATGCTCACAGCAAAACTAGACGACCTTAAAAGGTCCCTTTCAACCCAGAGATTCTATGATTCTAAAACCAGATCACACATGTGAGCCTTGTGTTTCATTCACATTTTTGCTGGCTAAATGTGGACTTGACATCTTAATTGCCCAGGGAGGAAGGAGAGACTCTTGCTGCATGCTCCACAGCCAAGGCATCAGGATGCAGGAGGACACATCTGCCTTTCCAGTCTCAGTGACCTACAGGTAGGAAGAATGCAAACAGAACTGGGGTCCCTCCTTTCACATCTGTGATGAAAGAAAGAGCTGATCTTTGACAATTGTGCCACTGGGATTGCCTTTGGGGAAACCCAGCTGTATGAGAGAGATTCAAGCAGAGCTGGAAGCAAAAACTGCAAAGCGAAACACTTGGGAGTTGATAAGCTCTAAGGTTAAACTCAGTCCTTCCAAGTCACTGCGCTCAAAAGCCAACATCTTACAGGTAAGGCCACAGAACCAGAGAGACTTATATCCCACAGCTGGGCAGCTCAGACAGGACACCAGTCCCAGAGGCTGTACAGCTTCCTTAGCAGCGCAGGAGTCAGTCCACTTCCAGCAGAGCCAAGCGCCTCCAGATAGCACTAGGCTGCATCATCAGAGCAATGAACCCAAGACACACTTTTCCCTATATTGAGAGAAACGATGCAAGCAATGTATATTCCCAGAATAGCCAGATTCAAGAGGAGTCACTCCAGTGAAATCTAGTACAGATAATGGACTTAATGGTAGCAGAGGTCAAAAAAGTCATCACAACTGCTGAGAGATGAGAACATCAGTTTGGAGCTCCAGTAGAGAGGCTGCACCTCAGACCCGGCATGGCAGCCCTGGTGCCATGAGGAGGGCACCACTACCACTAGCCAGGTAGATCCTCACGACTGGGCGTTCCTCAGAGATCCTCGTGCCGGTTACCTGGAGACTCAGTCTGACCAACCTGAGCAAGCATAGGACAAGACCACAGGCAGTGCATACAGACCACTTGCCATCCTAAACAATGGATCTTCCCAAATAACTGACTCCAACCATAGCAGTGTTTCATTCTCCAGTCCTCACAGCATTTGCCACAGATACTAACCTGGCTTCAGCCTTTTCTGGCCACAAGCACATAACCGCAAACACCTGAAAGGCAGCAACTCAGCAGAGTCCCAAAGAGAAACAGCTGATACTCTGCAGCAATCGAACACCAGGCACAGCAGCCTTCGGCCAGCCTCAGGTTTGCAGACAGACTGCCATGGCAGGCCACCTTCCCTGTGTTTGAGCAGGGACGGCAAATGGGCTCTCCTCCCTGTCAGCCTCCACACAGCACAGGAGGAGGGGATGCTCCTCGCCTGCCCACCTCAGGCAGGCCCACGACGAGGAGATGACACACAGACAGGCCTGCTGAGGCAAGGCACCTCCCAGCAAGGCAGGCGCACTGCGTGCACTGAACACTAGCAGCTCCACGTGCCCCGGCACACACCGGAGCTCAGAGCTGGGGGAGACCAACCCTGCACACACGCAGACTGCTCCCCGGCTGCCGAGACACAGCCCTCCCTAACGCAGACTGGCCGGATTTCCGACTATTTAACCCCACATATCAGGCCCTGAGGAATGTATTTCAAATATATAAAAGTACTTAAGCATCAGGAATACATTCCAGCCAAGACAAAGCAAGCTGTCTCCAAGCCAGGGGCTCACCAGCTGCTTTTTCCCAGGCATTTAAGTGGAGACTGAGGAATGCAGTCCCCTCTGGGGCCAGAGGCAGCAACTGTTCCCCTGCAGACAGCAGGCTGCCTGAGGACGGCACGCAGGAGCAGAATGGAATCTCTGGTCCAAATGAAATGACTAACCAATTCAGGCCCACAGAAAGGAAATCCCCAAGCCAGAATTAGATCACGACACCACAATTAACACCTCACTCTTGCAAAGAGCTGTGGGGGGTTTTACTGACAGGAGCAATTCATGGTCTCAGACTGCATCTTCAACACGAAAGCAGCAGCATACAACTGTGTTCAGCAGAGGGCCCCCCTACTGAAACCAGAGCACAAGTGACCTCCACCTCAGTCCTGTACATGGGCTGGGAGGAGGCCAAAGGACGAGTGTCACCCACACATCAGCGCTGCCTGGGACAGACAAGAAGCATCCAGTGGCATTTGCCACTGAAATAATGTGAAAGGATTAATCTGGAGAGATGTTGAGAGTATTTCATGGGACAGCGTGTTCTGGCTATGGATGAAGAACCAAAACCTAATATACCCCAAGTACTACCCAAAGATCTCTCTCCCTTTCTTGTCTATTCTACCATTTATCTCTTCCCACCCAGCCCCCTCCCTGGCATACCAGCACCTCAGGAATGGCCTTCTCCAGTATAACAAAGGGACCTGATCTACCAATCTAGTTTTCTTCTAAACCATCTTCTGACCAAAGAAAGGTCAACTAGCAATTACAAAAAAGTAATTTACTTATCTTCAATGCCACAAACACTAGCAACAGGGAAAAATGCCAAGAGTTATACAATAACCTGTTCCAATTGTTTCAAATAGGATTGTATTTTCTTGAAGCAGAAAGAGATGCATCTCCAGCACTGAGACACACCATAAAACAAACAAAAAAAACCCATAGCAAATAAGCTCTAACCCTCAAACTTGGAAACCGAGACAAGGCAGACAAGATCAAGTTTATTAATTGGTACAGAGCAAGGGATTCAGACTACAGCAGACTACACTCAGGGTTCATGGAAGAACATTTGGGGGACTGGCAAAGTCTTAAAAAAGAGCTGAGTGTCCCTGTGTGGAAGGAGACAGCAGGAGATTCTCAGACACAAAAGACACAAACAACTCCTCTGAACAGGAAGAGTACAAAGAATAGGAAGGTGCCAAAGCAGCTCTCAGGGGAACAGCTCCAACATACACCATTAAATACCCTGAACTAGAAATGGAAAAAAGAGTCAGAAACCACAGAGAACCTTGCAATGCAAGAGCTCTGCGGGCCGTCATAGCCCTCTGCCTCAGCACACAGCGTGTCTTACCATCCACCACCCTCTTTCGCCACTGTTCCCACACAGCAAACTACTGTTCCAAGTTTCTGTCTGGGAGATGGTGAAACAAGGTTATGAAATACAGGAATATTCAGGGGACATACATAACGGGTCAGAGGAGACCTAAAGAGGTTAACCTAGTCCTGCCTTCACCTCCAACCATCAATGAAACACCACCTAAATCATTCCTGGCAGATATTCAGACAATAGCCAAAGGGAATAACGAGAGATCTTAGAGGTGCAAGCAGATCAGGTAATCAGCAAATGCTCTGTAGGGCCACTGGAATATCACATTTACGCTTTAGAGACAGCATCCTGGAACATGAGCAAAGGAAGATGAACCTATGCCAGTAACTGTCACTGAGGAACAGGAGGAATCCCACAGGTGCAAACTCATTCCAAGCAGCCAACATAGCAGCCGATGTACCAAAAGACATGGAAGATGTTATTAACCACATGGCAGAGACATACCTAGAGGTTTACAATAACCAGGTCAGCTGAACCTAGGGGAAAGACTTGAGTAGGTGCTTTCACTGACGATCTCCCTACACTGTACAAAGCCAGTGCAAAGGGAGATTTGGTGAGAGGCAGCACCACTGAGGCCATAGTCACCTAAATCTTCTTTAACTCTTTGCTTCACTGAACCTCTCTGCTACCCAGTATGCCTTTTTACCTCACTGTTACACTCATTTAAACTTTCTCTGAGACCTGAGCTCCTTTCAAGATCCCCATAGGGCAGCACACGCACACACTGCCCAACAACAAAGCTGACTACAACTACACACCTTGGAGCTCATAGAGAAGTTAATATGAAATAAATTCTTATTTGTAGACCTTAAAGCACAAAGTCATTTCTGTGCTCTTCTTTCCTGTTCCTTTGTTTGTATGTCCAAGAATTGTATATCCTAAAGTTTTATCAGCTTTTTTTCCCACAACTGAGCCTATACTCAACTACTAGCACTCCAGCACAAATCCTAAATCCCCTTAGTCATCACCCAGGATTTCTAAGACAGAGTTACTGCACAGAGAGAAAAGGATGAGGGTGAAATGGCCTGCACTTATTTCAACTTCCGGGCAGCAGCACATCCAGAATACCTGGCTTTTGGAGAAACAAAACTACATCCATTTGTACCCATTAACTCATACAGCTCCTGAACTCCTGGAAGGAACAGAGAGGCATGCCAAGTCTGCGTACAGGTCTCCTAATGATCAAGTGAAACCAGTTTCTTGACTGGTTTTGTTAAACAAATGTAGTTTGCAGTTTTGACAAAGCCTGTGATGCAAAGAATTCACATGCAGAACAAGAGAATGTGCCCACCACACACTCAAGCCTTAATGGGCACCAAAGCTGGCTCAGTCTCATTGCAGCATGGTGAACCATGGAGAAGTCCAGTCACTAATGATTTGTGGTTCCCTGACTTTCTCAGGGAAGTGCTATTAGTACGGAGAGATTAAAAGGAGCAGCTTTACTCCTCCATGGAAGTAAATAAAACCCAAGATCCTCCTTGCAGGCCCCAGATGCCAGGAAATTAAAAGCTGCTCTTAATTAGCTTTGCAAGGCCCCACCTTGTCTTGGGAAAGTGACAAATAGTGCTCTCATGTTTCACCCTGCTCAGTGCAGCAGGATCCCAGGCTCTGGACAAAGGACACCCATGCTCTTGCCCCAGGCCAATGGCAGCCAAACAGGAGGAACCACTGAAAACCGGACTGTTACTACCAGCCTAGAAATGGCCTTGCCAAGATGCAAATAGCAACAAGCCAGAACAGGAAGGAATCTGCACTGGACACTCCTCTCCCTGGTGTTCTAGCCAGGTGTCCATCTCGGAATTTTCAGAGCAAGCTAATAATCAGGGAGTAGGAAAAAACAGTTTTCTGCGCTGGGCCAAATTTGTCATGGGAAGTAAGGAAAAAGCAAAGCAGAGAAACTGCAACCCCTCCATTAGACATCCCTAGAGCTTGCCTCTTCAGCACCACCACTATTCAAAAATTTGGTATCAATGCTAGCTCTTTAATTTCTTTTCCCCCCCCTCTCTGCATGACCCCACAGCCTGTTCCCCAACCTCGACACTTCCTGCCCAGGTATCCTTCCAGCAGAAGGTCTCCAGCAGCCTGTCCTTCCAGCAGAAGGTCTCCAGCAGCCTGTCCCTCTGCATACTCCTGCTGGCACAGAAGAGAGGTCTCCTCCCTCCTCCATATTGACTTGTTCATAATTTTCAATCCCTACTCAGCTCCACCCTCTCTTCCTCCTACACCAGGCCCTACGAGCTCTGCTCCACCCAGGTTTATTCCAACCTTTCCCTTTTGCCTTCCCATACTCCAAACCTGAGCACGCCTCTGAAAGCTCACGAAGAGCCTCTGGATCCCTGTTGATAAAGCTCCACTCCTGGGCTGTGACCAGTTCCGTCTGACACCTCCAAATTCCTCCTCTGAATTCCAGACTGCATTCATTCCTTTCTGGTGAGGCCTGCACCTCTGAAGCGCTCAGGGAGAGTGGACTAAATGAGTCAGGTGGCTTTTGTAGCTCTAATGTAATGACTTAGCAGGCTGTATCCTTGAAATCTATACCCCTAGCTGAAGAGCCTGCTGTTTATCCTGCTGCTGTAGCATGCTACATGCTCAGAGTCCTGCAGAAATCACTTTATGCAAGACAGGTAGAGCAGAAATCAGCACAGAGCAAGGCATTTCCTCCTCTGGAATTCAGACAACCTCACAAAGAGCACAGAGAACTTACCAAACGGATTTTATCATTTTCCATTAAATCATGCTGTATCACCCTGGCAGCAAATCCCTGCAACAAGGTAGCAGATGCTACTAACACAGACATAATCTATCACTTCAAACCACCAGAATATAGCCACCATAACAAAAAACCTGGACTTCAAATAGGCAAGATTCTACACGGGACAAATGAAAAAAGAAGCAAGAGCAGACAGAAGAGTATTTGGTACCGCAGGATGGAGAGAAACAAATGTTCACTACTACAGCTTGGAAGAGAGAGTTCAGCAAGGCGCAGCGGTGTCATTCAGAAATGCCAGAAGGAAGGCAGATCCTCTAATCAGATCAAGAGCAAAGCAGCAGCAGGAAGGGGACATAGGAAGTTCTGGTGCAGAAGAAAATGGTGCCACCAAAAGAGCAAAAGATTGCCAGTGTGTTTCCGGACTCTGGAACAAATGGAATAAAGGCAAATAAAAGCACGTCAGACAGAAGTGGCCTAGTAGGTAAGAAAAGCCACAGAAGAGGAGTCAGATAAATTCAGATATTTTCAAAGTTGTTTGCTAACTGTAAAACAAGATGACCTTTCCAAAAGCCAGCCACCCCTCCATTCTTTTGCTTCAAAAGTTCTCTCTACATGGAAGCCTTCCCCAAAAATCCAGCTTGAGCACTTAAAAACAAACTTGCTCTGGTGAAACATGCTACCAAAGACTGTATATACTCTCTCATTCATGTTTTTCTAACTGATCTCCATTTGCTGCTCTCCTTTCCCACACCTACACGCACATCTCAGTAGTCCTTTAAACTCTTCTCCCAATGAATGGGTACACACAGCCCCATTCTGTGAAACAACCACACTTGCCTTCCCATCCTCCTTCATGGTAAGCACAAAACCTCCTCCCAGTCTCTCTCTCACAGAAAAGGTATGTTTCTATGAAGTGCTCCTCAGTGGGAAAGCATCCTCCCTACCCCAGCCAAAGACCTCTTCCATTGCCCTCCCCCAGGGAACACTTGTGCCCAAATCGAGTATTGTTCTCCTCTCTTATCCCTGGTAGAGGGAATTTATTTTCAATTTTCATCCCATATCCAATTTGTATAGCATGCAGATTCTTACTCCTATGTTAGCCTGTCCCTACCCACATGGTCCCCAACACTAATATCCTTAAATAATGCCCTTCCTGCACATGATTTTTGTGCCTGGGACCCAAAAGTGCACCCCTTCACTGCTCAAGTTCCATTAGGACACATAACTGGGTCAAACTTCAGATGGATCTAATCTTTCATCCTCATTCCACCAAACTGCAGACCTCCTTATCAACTGCCTCCAGACCAACTGTGGAGGAAACTTGGTAGGGGCCTGGAAAGGGGAAAGACTGTGGGGCCTACTTCTGCTCGCTCTTCCTGACATGTCTCCAGGGTGCAGCATCTCTAGGTAGCATCCACCAGCTCCTCAGCTTTCTTCAGGAGCAGTTAGCACTCAGGAGTGCTCTGCTTGTTTCCCCTCCACAGCTGCATGTATTTGACACTCACCTTGCTGGTGAGGGAGAGGGCATTTAGGTTTTGTTAGGTATGGGCTGATACCCACCATGACTGAAGAAAGCCTATAGCAGCTGCAGACAGTACTTGATACGGAAGAGTGCAAGTACAGCAAGTCCAAAACAATACTTCCTCTAAGTCTCTCCTGGGATATGCAGCACAAGCAAGTTAATGTCTTTGTATATACTTAATTTTGGTTGTTTTCTCTTCCATGAACTGGTCCACTTCTTTCTTGAGCTCATGTAAACTGCGAGCATCTATTACATCATATGGCAAGTAGTTCCACACTTCAGCTTAACTACATTTTGCAAGAAAAATTACTTCATTTATTCTGAACTGAGACTTTTTTTGGTTTCACTTAATGCCTTCCAGTCCTCATGCAGGAAGAAACAGTGGTCAGTTGCTCCCTGTTGATTCCCTCCAGGCCATCTGTGATACTCCAGACCTCTGTCATCTGATTGAGGAGTGGCACTATCTTTTTCATACAGACTAAAAAGATCTTGTAAGCCTTTATTTTCTTGTGCAAAAGCTGTTGTGTATTGGGTCTGAACACGCCATTTTCTGCTCCTCATTCTCTGTACCTCTTCTGACTTTACTATATCTCTTTTGAGACTAGAGGACCAGAATCTTATCTGTCTGTTCTCTATTATTTTTCTAATAATTCTTTGCCAAAAGAGTCTAAAAATCTGGGGAAACTCAAGGACCAGAGAGGAACCCATGATCCCAGGATAGGTCTGACATTCCCAAGCCGAACAGACATTAACAGCTGGAGTTAAAGAACAGTGTTCACAAATACACGTTCTTTGGGTGACAACAGGAAGGAGACACAGTGCTTAGGACAGATACACAGTACCTACTTTCACAGGCAGGATTATATCTATCTGATCACAGACTAAATAATATGTCAGTATAAAATTTGCATTTATAATCCAAAAGATGCTCTTCAAAAGCTAACCAAAATCCAGTAATATCTCAGTCCAAAGGGGTTCAATGTAAACACAAGGTAGGACTGTGACTATTCAGCAAGATACGAAGCAGTTGAACAGCGCACAGATCAGCAAGTTCACTGCAGATATGTCGCAATCCTCCTCCTCTGCAGAAAAGACACTCATTCCTAAGTCCTAACCTGCCTGTAACACACATTTTTCAGTAGTTTGAGAAATATCCCTGCCTAAAGTATAACAGGATCCCAAGCTATGTGATGGAAGAGAGCTGAAAAAGCATCATACTAGTGTCTCCATACCTGAACAACGTGCCCTCACAACTGAATCCCACTAGCAACCTGGCTCACAGCAATTCAAAGGAAGACAAGCAGGAAAGACAGAGAGAACGCAAAAATATTAGAGACATCAGGAGAGCAAGAATCTGCCATTTACTATACAAAAGAACCTGTTTAGGTAGGGATGCATAAATTGTACAGTTTAACAAAAGTGAACCAAATTATTTTGGCCTGAATCAAAAACAAGTTTTTGGTTTGCATGTTGGGGTTGTGGGTTTTTTTACAGATTTCATGGCAAATTTCGTAACGTCAGTAATTCAACAAGAAACTTTAAAACAAAAAATAATGACCTGTTTCTCAACTTTTTAAATAAAACGGTGACGTAGTCTACATTCGGTGACGAGCATCTATCCAAACAATCTGCTGTCAAATACTTTCTCTCTCTGGCACAAGTAATACTTAACTAACTTCTTTAAAATGGTACAATTTCCACAGAGGATATGTGGTAAAACTTCCTCCAGAATATCTTATAGCCCAGTAATATCTTAAGGCCTTCTCCTTCCTGAGAGCAGGTTCAAATTCCAGTTCTTGTTTGCAGTGTCCTATGCTCCGAATTACCCAGCAGAATAGGAACATCATCATTTCAGTTCCTGTTTTTTTTTTGCTGAATAGTACTTTGGGCCCCAAACACAAGAGCTTAGCCTGTACCCGAGACTCCTGCCTTGTGAAAGCAAACCCTGTGGGAGTCAGAGATGTCTCGGTCGAGCTGGCAGCTCTCTGCTGAGCAGATCCCCAGTCCTCTGCTTTTACAGAAAAATCATGTCGGCATGGTATATGACAGCACACTAAGGATTTATCATCAATTACCTGTGCATAGAGCTCTGTGGCTAAACAGGACTGTGAGAGAAGTTGCAAGTGCAGGCTGAAGTCGCAGATACTAAGTGTAAGGCACCTCTATCAGTTTTAATAAACTTATTTGATACTTTTTGTGGTTTACAGATTAAACAGGAGTTTTTAAATTTGCATTGTGCTTTACTTATAGCAGCAAGCATGGCACACCGGACTGCTGATTTATGCAAAGGGTTTCGGCGTCGCGGGCAGCAGACCCCTTTACTGAGCAGACGAGCTCATCCTTACAGTGCCCACCAACCCGCCAGCGAGGAG